>NC_142399.1:21565867-21583367 GCF_059441095.1 Idiotropiscis lumnitzeri | reverse complement strand
TAATGACTTGTCTTCCTGTAACTTCCACCCAAACTACAAGGAGACGATGAAATTAAACTAGGTGCATGTTCAAACATCCATCCATTTTCTGAACGGCTTAACAACACACAATGATTAGATGCTTCAGAACTGTTACACAATGAACAAACGTCAGGGCAAGTAACAGTAAATACACATCTGCACAGGAAACAATTTAATTTAAATTTAATAAGACAAGATGCAAAGTCAATTTACATTCGTAATTCACTGTATATAATTACAGGAATGAGATGTGATAAGCATTTTTGAAAAAGGACTTTTCCTGAGCAGTAGTAAAATGCTTTGATTTGTCTTTTTGAGACAACGAAAGGTGACTGTTGTACATAAACAAAAAAAAAAGTAGTTGTGTTGTGGCGGAAGGTGGACCAAACACCTACACACACACATACCCCCACACCCCCCCCCACAAGCGCACGCACACACACACTCACCCCCTTATATATATATATATATATATATATCTATCTCCATTCATCCATTTTCTGTACCGCTTTTCCTCACTAGGGTCGCGGGGAGTGCTGGAGCCTATCCCAGCTATCTTTGGGCAGTAGGCGGGGGACACCCTGAACTGGTTGCCAGCCAATTGCAGGGCACACAGAGATGAACAACCATCCGCACGCAGGCACGGAGAGAACATGCGAACTCCACACCAGATGGATTGAACCTACGACCGATGCTGTCTCTCACTGTGAGGCCATCGTGCTAACCAGTTGGGCCACATGCCGCATCCATTTTCTGCCGCTCATCCGGGTCGGGTCGCGGAGGCAGCAGCTTCAGCAGGGAAACCCAGACTTCCCTCTCCCCAGCCACGTCTTCCAGCTCTTCTGGAGGGATCCCCAGGCATTCCCAGGCCACCCGGGAGACATAGTCTCTCCAGCGTGTCCTGGGTCATCCTCGGGGCCTCCTGCCGGTGGGACATGCCCGTAACACCTCACCAGGGAGGCGTCCAGGAGGCATCCTAATCAGATGCCCGAAGCCACCTCATCTGGCTCCTCTCAACGTGGAGGAGCAGCGGCTCGACACTGAGTCCCTCCCGGATGGCTTAGCTTCTCACCTTATCTTTAAGGGAGAGCCCGGACACCCAGCGGAGTAAACTCATTTCGGCCGCTTGTCTCTGAGACCTTGTTCTTATGTTCACGACCCACAGCTCGTGACCATAGGTGTGAGTAAGAACGTCGATCGACCGGTAAATCGAGAGCTTCGCCTTTTGGCTCAGCTCCCTCTTCACCACGACAGACCGATACAGCGTCCGCATCCCAGCGCACGCTGCACCGATCCGCCTGTCGATCTCTTGTTCCATCCTCCCCTCACTCATGAACAAGATCCCAAGATACTTAAACTCCACCACTTGGGGCAGGATCTCTTCCCCCGACCTAGAAAGGGCACTCCACCCTTTTCCGACTGAGAACCATGGTCTCAGATTTGTAGGTGCAGATTTTTATCCCAACCGCTTCACACTCGGCTGCGAACCGCTCCAGTGAGAGTTGGAGATTACGGCTTGAGGAAGTCAACAGTACCACATCATCTGCAAAAAGCAGAGATGCAATACTGAGGCCACCAAGCCGCACACCCTCATTGTCCCGACTGCGCCTAGAAATTCTGTCCATAAAGGTTATGAACAGAATCGGTGACAAAGGGCAGCCTTGGCGGAGTCCAACCCTCACTGGAAACAAATCCGACTTACTACCAGCAATACGGACCAAACTCTGACATCGGTGGTACGGGGACCGAACGGCCCGTATTAGTGGGCATGGTACCCCTTACTACCGAAGCACACTCCACAGAACTCCCAGAGGGACACGGTCGAACGCTTTCTCCAAGTCCACAAAACACATGTAGAGTGGTTGGGCGAACTCCCATGCACCCTCAAGGACCCTATAGAGAGTGTAGAGCTGGTCCACTGTTCCGCGGCCAGGACAAAAACCACACTGCTCCTTCTGGATCTGAGATTCGACCTCCCGACGGACCCTCCTCTCCAGTACCCCTGAGTAGACCTTACCAGGGAGGCTGAGGAGTGTAATTCCTCTGTAGTTGGAATATATATATATTATATAATTTATCATTTAAAACCAGTACATTTTCAAACAATATGAAATTAGCCAAGGTCATTCCTCTCTTTAAACATGGTCATAGACGCATCTTCACAAATTATCGATCAAACTCCCTTTTACCATAAATCTAAAAAATTATTGAAAAAATTATTTATTGCAAGACTGGACTCTTTTCCATCCGCCATCCCACCATCTACAACTTCTGAAGATTGGTAATCTCACATCAGTAAATTTTAATTTATGTTGGGCCCCAAACTATTCAATCCTTACAAACAGTATTTTCGGGACTAAGCCGCAGCAACTATTTTTTAGTTTAATTACAAATGGATGGAACAATCAAGAAAGAATAAAATTTCTTGGAGTAATTAATGATCATCAAATCCGATGGAAACATCATGTGGAACATAATGTGATCAAAGTCTCGTCTTAGTATTTCTATCATGCTTAAAGTATTGTCTGGATCACAAATCACTTTATATTGTACTGGATTGTACCTTGGGCTTACCTTATCATAGTTATTGTGCTGAAATATGGGGAAATACTTATAATTTGAGTTACTTCAATAATCAGTCCTCAGAAAAAAACAATTATTCATAAATCTGGTTCATACTAATATATTGTTTTTGAAATAAAAAGTAATGAATTCATTGATCTCATAGATTACCAAACAGCCCACATAATGTTCAGAGTGCGACAGAATTCCTCAAAAATGTTTGAAAGTGAACAACCAAGAAAACCTTGTGCCTTAAATGTGATTTTGTTTTGTGTTTGATGAACAGCCGTGGCGCTGTGGATTTTCTTTTCTTTTTGACGATGCCTTGTGTTCAAAATAAATTCATTCATTCATATTTTGGATTATGTAAACCGGGATTCCTCCTTTTTTTGTGGAAAGTGTATATTAATCTCGTGGATTAATCAAGCAGCCACTCTGAATGTGGTCTGCAGGCCTGCAGTTGCCCATCCCTGGCCTAAATCTTACTATAACCATGTGAGAAATAAAAATCTGATCAGAAAACTACGGTACTACACTTTCAGCCTAAATTACCAATGAAAAGAATTTATCATTTTAATCAGCAATTAAAATAAGAATGGTTTGAAATAGCCTTTCTCTTTCTTTCTTTTTCTTTAACAGGTAGAAATACAATGTACTACAATACGGACGCTACTTTGGAAAGTTGGCTAACATGGGGGAAGGGGCGTGCGAGGGGCAGTTATAGACCCTGTGATTGTCATGAGAGGCTTCGAGCTGTGTGACACACAGGGTCTATGTCCTGATTTAAGCTTGTCTGGTCTCACAGCAGGAGCCAGGTTGGTATTAGGGGCCACACACACACACACACACACCCCCTCACACACACAAAGCTTGTGAAAGAAGAAATCATTAATGAATTGTCAATGGGGGGAAAAATGGGAAAAGCTAAGGGCATTATCTAGTGTGAGGACGGCTAATTAAAAGCACTGTCTGTGTGTGTTTTGTGACACAAGTGGTTGAAGGCTCTGTTAAGTCTGAGCTCTAAAAGCATGGGGAGGCACGGGGAAACACGTCCAGGTGTCAAAAGCTGTCTGACAAGTAGAGAATAGTGCCCCTGCTGGGGTTTTTACTCACTAAAACAAACAGAGGCGAGCTTCCCAACCTGTTTCATGTCCACCCAATTTGTACATTTGAGCTCAAAACATCAGGAATGCAATATTTCCTGTCGGACTGGAAAAGAGGGGTAAAGGTGGCAGCCATAATCAAATCGTATTAAATGTCGAAGAAATGTGCACTGCAAAGACATTGCTGCTGCAAATTGTATATCACGACTTCCAGCTCAGACATTTGAGCCGATCTTTTCAGAGTTGAGGAATGCAGGGAATCTTGCAGTCAAGCCATTGGATTCTAAAAAAGGGCTCCTTTCTCATGAAACAGAGGGGAATCTTTGCAAGTGATGGGCAGGAATCTTTGCTTTGATGCGGTCTCCACCCTCTGTGTTTGGTCATGGGTGCAGAAAAGTTGGGGTGCTGCTCTGATGGTGCCACTTGTATTGTATCATTTGTGAATGAATGATCACAAGAGTTTTTTGTGACACCTGGGTGAAAAATGCAGTATACTAATGTGTCTTTAGTCAGAAAGTCAAGAAAGACTTAACAGCTGCTAAGCCGAGTAAGGAAAATATTTTTTTTCACTACTATATTTTTTATATTGTCATGAATTGATGTGTTCAAAGTGAGATGCATCTAAGCCAAGAGGGTCAACACCAAAACAGTTGTACTGTAACTCCTTGCCATGTTAAAAATGCATCATCATACTCAAAAGTGTCAAGTAACAAATCAAAAATACTTTGTAATACTTTGCAAGCTCGTTAGATGGGTTTGTGTGTGATATTTGAAATTTGACTTTCGCTAAATCCAAATTTACAGTATAGATTATGCAATATATGTAAGTAACACTAATTAGTTTTGTCATTGTACTTATTCTACAGTGGACCTCACACCTCCCAAGTTTTGATGCATACTTGTCCCTCAATAAAGGTTAAAGACGACACGGCATTGAAGTTGCACCATAACAACACTGAACTACCAGTAGTAACCATATCTTCCGCTCCATGAAACATATTAATGCTCAGTAGTACACATGGCACTTTAATATATTATCCTTGTAGGCTTACTAAATGTGATACATTTTTTAATGGCCAAATCTTAAGCTGAAACAAGTCACCTCCAACGTAACATTTTAATATGCCATTATAATCATTATGGGCTTGATAAAAATGTTTTTTGGGGGGAATTGGTGTAGTGCAGCTTTTGTCTTCTGCTTCAGCTTATGTCAAGTCGAACATTTTGGAGTCGGGTGGATTCATCTGATTGATTATTATTTCATGAATGCAAGATTGATCAGAAAACCGTCAGAGCACATCAGAAATCAAATGAAAGAAAGATAAAATGAAAATGATTGACTCGACTTCCGCTTCAATGCATTTTTTGCTCCTTGCATTTTCACTTTTATACTTTAGAAGTAGTAGCAGTTTTAAAAAACAATATTTGTATACGTTTGCTTAAGTACAATGTTGGAGTTGATCAATTTCTTCTGATGTCTTTTTAAATCCCAATAGCTATTCTTCCACTTGCGTAATGAATGTGCAAATATTTGACACCTCTATTCATACTGTATATGGTAACTGTAGTGTTACTGTACAGTTAAGTGGTTTCAGAATTGTTTATCCTTGGATTTAAAAATTTTTTTTTTATTTGAGATCCTTGGACTTTCCCAAAGTCTGGCGTCTTGGTTGATTCAATAAATTACATTGAGGTGTCGCTTTTTATGTTGCAACAGCAGGGCTAAAAGGTTTACGAATATTTATCTATTATATAAAATGATTACTCACAGTATCCTGCCCTCGTCAAACTAAAATGTTGTTTTGCAGCAATTCAGAAGTGAAGTCCGATTTTATTGAATTAATTTTCATTAAATTTGTATTTCTGTGACCACTGTGGGTTGTTCTTTCCCAGCAATTGTGTACATGTGTGTACTTCCTTTCACACCTGCCTATTTGTCCTTTCTCCCTTCTCATATTTCCAGCCCTTGGGAACAGGAAGGAGTATATTGTTAGTTGTGTTGTCTTCTTTTAATCTGACCAGGTAAAGCTAGGAATTACAGGGGCCTTGTGAGGAATGGATACATTTTAAGCCATGCCATTCACAGACAGGGATTTTCCAACTCGCTAATTTTAAACAGCTTCAAGCTCAACTTTGCTCCACAGTTGGTAATTGTGCGTGCCCTAAAGAAACCCAAAATATTGCATTAAATTGACTAAAACCAGATTTTGAAAATGCAAAGTTTACAGAGTTGAACTTCTTAGAGACTAGATTAACACAGCCATCCTACTCAAATGGAAACCAAAGTCCTCTTGCAAGTAAACACTTCCATCAAATATCGGTCTCGTCTTTTTGCATTGTCTCCAGTGCTGACCCTAACATTAGTAATTCGCAAAGTTATGTGGGACGAGTATGGATTCACAAGGAAATAAATTTATGCTCCATCAAGAGATTGTTTATGAATGCGTCAAAGACAAATCAGTTTAAAAAGTGTAAGAACATGTCAGGAAGATTAAAGTCAAACTCTAATCTGCTGACTGCGCAAATTTACTGCATACACATATGAAACAATCATATTTAAAGTTGCCTGTGCATCGAAAATTCTATTCAAATACTAATACAAAAACTAACCATCAAAATCCATTTTATTCACTCTCATCACGCTTTCCTTACTTTTTTAGTTCTCTATTTTAATAATTTCCTATGGGCTCACCACCTGTGGGAGGTGGCAAAGGGCTCGGGTGCCCTGTGAGCTCAAATCCCCGGCTCGAGAAACTAGCTCTTGGGACATGGAATGTCACCTCTCTGACAGGGAAGGAGATCAAGCTGATGGGCAGGGCAGAGAAGTTCCGACTAGATATCGTTTGGGTCACCTCCACACCAAGTTTGGGCTTTTGTACCAGTCCTCTTGTGAGGGTGTCAGGTTCACCAATTGGACTTAGCCACATTCCTCAGCCTCCCTGGCAATGTCTATTGAGGGGTGCTGGAGAAGAGGGTTTGTTGGGAAGTTGAATGTCAGATCCAGGAGATGCAGTGTGGCATTCGTCCTGGCAGCAGAACAGTGGACCAGCTCTTCACTCTCAGCAGGGTTCGCGAGGGTGCATGGGAGTTTGCCCAACCAACTCTACGTGTGTTTTGTGGACTTGGAGAAGGCGTTCAACGGTGTCGCTCGGGAGTTCTGCGGAGTGTGATTTGGGAGTATGGGTTACAGAGCCTGCTAATATGGACTATTCGCTCCCTGTACCACTGGTGGCTGAGTTTGGTCCACTTTGCTGGCAGTAAGTCAGATTCATTTCCAGTGAGTGTTGGAGTCCGCCAAGGCTGCGCTCTGTCACCAATTCTGTTCATAACTTTTATGGACAGAATTTCTAGGCACAGCCGAGGCAATGAGCCAATGTACTGTTGGCTTTTTCAAGCATCGATCCCAAACACTCACTGGGCAGTTAACATTCGAATGTGAAGCGGTTGGGAAGAAGACCAGCACCACCAAATCTGAGACCATGGACCTCAGTTGGAAAAGGGTAGAGTGCTCTCACCGGGTCGGGAAAGAGATCCCACCTCAAGTGGAGGAGTTCAAGTATCTTGGGGTCTTGTTCACGAGTGAGGGTAGGATGGAGCGTGAAATCATCAGGCGGATCAGTGCAGCGTCTGCTGTTATGTGGACCCTGTATCGATCTGTCATGATGAAGAAGGAGCTGATCCGAAAGGTGAAGCTCTCGATTTACATTCCTACCCTCACTTATGGTCACGAGCGGTGGGTTGTGACCGAAAGAACAAGATCTCGGATACAAGCGGGCGAAATGGGTATCCTCCGCAGGGTGTCCGGGCTCTCCCTTAGAGATAGGGTGAGAAGCGCGGTCATCCGAGAGGAACTCAGAGTTGAGCGGCTGTTCCTCCACATTGAGAGAGACAAATGAGGTGGTGGGCATCTGATTATGATACCTCCAGGACACCTCTCTGGTGAGGTGTTCCGGTCTTGTCTCACCGGCAAGAGAACATGATGACGAACCAGGACACGATGAAGAGACTATGTCTCCCGGCTGGCCTGGGAACGGATAAGCGGCAGATAATGGATGAATGGATGGTATCCAACCTTAGCAGCAAAATGGCAAGCAATAAGGGTTTAATAAGTATGTAGGGAAGAAATTAATGCAAAAATAATTCTGGTTTTAGAGTATGGTGCTCATGTTGCCAAACGTTCCACAAGGTAAGATAACTGCATTACAAATTTGACAAGGTTACGCTTTGGGAGCATAGGCAATCTCTGTGCTCCTTACATTTAGACATTACATTACTATTATTATAAAAGTGTTGACTGCAGATGACTCTAATTAAGACAGTGGTTCTCAATTATTTCCCTTCACGCCCCCCCGACCAAGAAGAAAACAATTCGCGCCCATCACCACCATTTTTTTTCGTACTAATGTACATGTTCTTTGTATATAAATTTTAGATTGTCAATAAAATATCCCTTAACAAAGCTAAGTTGATAAAAAAATATCATTTGGAGAACGACTATCGTGAGGATCTCGAAACTCAGTACTGTTGTGCAAATATAGATGAGATGATAAATATTCACGATACGTTTGTTTTTTTTTGTTTTTTAACTTTATTAACATGAACAAACCAAACAGTTATTAATACGTACATAATATAGAAAAGACAAAAAGAGCCAGAGGGACTTTAAACAAAAATTCTATATAAATAACATAAAACAACAGTTTTAATATTTACTAGACGTTTTTTTTTTTGTTTACAATACGTTTGAAGTCGAACCTCTTCATTGTCATGATGTCAGCCATTTCCTGAAAGCGTCTCCTCAATTGCTAACGTCGCCGTCGTCTTATTTTATGTTCAGATACGTAATGGTTGCAATACAACATTTCTGTTCATAGCTGCTGGCTCTCTGCCCAAACGCGGTTCGAGTCAGACTTCTGTTAAAAGTTGAGCATACGTCGAAGCAATTAATTTTAGCGATTAGTGCGCTTAGCGCCTCCTTGCTCGCCTCCTCGTTTAGAACGCTACTTGTTTGCGGAGTCGTTTATTTGCCATCATGTAGCTTGTTGCTGCAGCTGTGCACGGACTGACATATAGTTCAAATAAAGACAGTTTTGCTGCGACGCAAGATAGCTTGGCGGCTAGTATTCAAGTAGCAGCGAAAGACATTACTTCCGGGACAATGAGCGACAGGGCGCCGCTTTTTTTTTAATGAGTACTGCGTGACAGGGCGACACTTTTTTTTTTAAACCAGTACTGCGTGAACTAGGGGCACAAACAGCTTTGACGAGCTCAAACTCGCGTTGTCTGAGATCGCCTTTTCGGTCCCAAAACTATGCAAAAAACATGTTCCCCAGGGTCCCACGCGCCCCCCTCAGCATCGCACCGCACCCCACTATTTGAGAATCACTGAATTAAGACATGTTGACGCCACCAATTTGCCCAGACTTCACGCCATCTTGGAACCCTCTACTGCAACTCTGATACATTGATGCGAAAAGACAGCAGTTTCAAGTATTGATCACAACTTTTTAACATATAGCCATCAAGGTTCTGTCGTAGATTTGAGGACAGTTCTGAGAGGTTGATGTTTGCTGCATTATTTTATGTGGCAGTGCCTTACAAACTGTAGAAATAAAGAAGTGTGATCAGGGAGTATTGCAGTATGTTAGATTAAAAGTGTGTACCTGTTGCTGTGTGTCTGCAATCCTGACTTACCGTTCAACATCCCAGATGCGAAGTGGGGAGAAGTTCTCGCAACAAGCAGTACCAGTTACAAAGGAACTGTGCACAAACACACAACGACTCAAGTTTTACCAACATTATTTAATCTAATCAATTACATAAAAAATATTCTAATGTCAATAACAGTGTATCTCAAGACAGAAATGAATTAGCAACTGGAATGTACTGCTTAAATGAATTTCTTGGGATGCACCTGCAGTTCTTCCCCCAGCCTCTCGTTTACACTACTACATTAATGAAGGTATATTTAAATAAATAAATAGTTCCCAGATGGTAAACTTAGTTTTAGACAGGGAGAGGAGGGGATTTACTTTCAGAGTGTAGGGACACATGCTGGCAGGTAATAAAACAATATTCATGTGCATATATTCTTCCTTATCTGTGAAAAATGAGTCATATAGATAACGTTCGCCAATTTCTTCTTCTGTTCTTTTTTATCATGTTGGAGAATCTTGCATGCGCCACACTGCCCCTAAGAGGCCAAACTATGCACAGCAGTATTTTTATTTATTTATTTTTATATAATGTTTTTATTGCATTATTTTCATATATTATTTTAACGTGTAATAATTTATACTTTGAAGTTATATTTCAAGTTGAGTATTGTTAGTTGAATAAATGCAAAATCTTTCAGTAAATGAATAATTGTTAACTACTTTTGATTTCCACCCATCAAAAATAATTGTGATGATTATTTTCTTTTTTTTCAATCTCCAAGTCAAGAATTGTAAACATTTTTTGACAGATTATTTGTTGCCATTGTAAATTCAGCTCATTTTAGGCATGGCTCTGTGTCATGCGGTAAACCCGCATGCCTTCATCCTGCCTAACACACTTTGAGGCCAATGGTGAGCCTGACTTTTGTCAGAATGACAAGTAAGCTTGAACTCGCAGGATGTGTTCCTGACGTTTATCCTATTTCAATTCTTGAGTGAGTAAGCTATCAATTGTTTTGACACTGCTTGAATTGCCACTTCATTATTAAGACACCAAAATACACTCAAATAATGTAGCTACATAATATCACAAAACAGAAATACTCCCCACGCCAACGTCGACGACTTAAAATGACCACCAAATATAATAGATTGACTGTGATTATTTTCTTCACTGTGTGTAGATTATTTGATTTTATTTGGTTGAGATTATAAATTATGAATGTAAGTGGCATAGCTTTTTGTTTGGGGTACCCCTAAAGATGGTACAGATCCTTTTATGTCATGGGTTCACTGTGTTTTTGCCAGTTTATTTCCTTGTTTTTTTTTCAGGTCATGGTCAATAACATACATCATTAATATAACCGGGTTAGGTCAAATTCCTAATGTAAATATGCATACTTGTTGTGATGTAAAAAGTTAGCGCAAGAAGTTTCTACTATTTGCAGCATAGGTTCTTATGAGAATGTCTTCCATATGAAAGGATACTTCGTACTGCATTAAACCCTTAACTGTAGTACTGGGCGATATGGTATCATGATATAGGCCATTTTACATCACGATAAACCAAGTTATTCTATAAAAAAAACAAAAAAAACATACAACACACAGGTGATGGGAAAATGAAGCTTCAAATTTGCTTCACAAACCAGTTGTTTTATTTTTTGACTCCTCTAGATGGTACTGTTGGTTTAGAGAAAGGGGTTTAAGAAATGAAGGTCAGTGTTCTTTAAGACCAATATTTAACAGAGAAGCTTTATTTTCCCCTCACTGTGACACACTATGACTGCTTACCTTTTTTCACTTTATTTTGAGGTGACATTAAGTGGAATTGCATTATATGAGAAATGTATCCAATAGTGCTGCTATATAAAATTATAGAATGTAAAGAGAAACAAAGTGTTGTAGCCCACATACTTTAGCCTACATATCTTAACAGGCATACAAAATATCTTTGACAAGAATTAATAAAAAAAAAAAAAATAAATACATTAAATAAAAAGATGAGATCTACTGTAATATAATTTTGAGAGGATTTATTGTGCAGCTCTAAAAAGTCACAATCAAAACTCAGGACAGTAATGTGAAAACAAATCACAGTCCTCAGAATAAATAAACGAGTAATGTTGTAGGCCACTCCTCCCTGCTGACGTACGACCCGGGAAGCCAGGCCAGCCGGGAGACATAATCTCTCCAGCGTGTCCTGCCGGTGAGACATGCCCGGAACACCTCACCAGGGAGGTGTCCAGGAGGCATCCTAATCAGTTACCGAGCCACCTCATCTGGCTCCTCTCAACGTGGAGGAGCAGCGGCTCGACTGACTCTGAGTCTCTCTGGGATACGCTCCGCTTTAACGTGTTCCCAGCGAGACCTCTGCAAAGTGTACTTTGTAGAGGCATTCTTATGAGGGGGATTACCAATTAATCGATGGTGCAATCGATTCAATACAATGCAACATTACTTATACAGTGGATTGTACAGCTGCAGATGTAACAAAGCACTTTAAATACAGTATAACGTAATATAGTGAGCCTGAAGACACAGTGATGTCATTTTCAGGTGGCAAAATGGCTTCCTCCCAAGATGGATAAAGACGGATGGGATTTGCGGCTTAATGCATATTCCACAAACGCAATATTAATCAAAATGTCATGTTTTGACTAATTTTTGCTGAACTGAGGAAAATCTTGGAATTAATGTGGAAAAAAATCTGAAAATAAGTATTCTCATAGCTCTCTTTCATCCTGAATTTGGCTTTGCAAAGTGTGCAAATTATTTTGGATTTTTCCAATGAGTCGTCGAGCAAATTTTTAAAGTAAAATTATCTAAAAGTCCGTCTTTGCGACAGTTACTCTCCTCTAAGTTTGACTGCACAGTGAGCAGAGGTCAACTGCTACAGGAACTAAAAACAACTGAGTTAATTATTATTAGTGCGTTATAAAATTTTAATTAATCTCCATTGTTAATGCTTTAATTTTGACAGCCCTAATATATACATATACATACTCATGTACATATATACATATATGTATTTCCTTAAAATTCTGAGTGGAAACTAATCAGATGTTACCCACATTGCAGCTATAACAGCTTGGTTGTAGTTACTCACAAAAAAGGATAAAGGGCCACCCATATTAAGTAATAAAATGCCTTTGTTTTGAAATTATATAAATTCCTCATTGCTTACTAGAATGCATGTGTATATGGTTACCGAAACAGAAGGACCCATGCACCCCTTGTTGGGAACAACTGAATGAATTTTGTCATGACAAAGGATGTACCCACACTTCCCACATCGCTGAACATTAACACTTGTCCAAGGAAACAAGAACATCTGACTAACTTTTGAGGAAAAACTCATTCAATGCATTTAGGCTGAAATGCCGAAACAATCTTGAGCTACTGTCTAACTGACAGGGTAAATAAATTATGGCAGTAAAGGACTGGTTGGCGAGAGGACTATACCGGCAGCTGTCAAGCCCGTTAGACAACATGGCCCACTGGCAAGCCCCTGGTAATTAGTGTTGGGTAAACTCATTTAGGGCCCAAATGGGTTGGGTGAGGCTGGGACCAGTATGCATGGTGGGTGACCTCTGACCCCGCTGACATAGGATACAATAGGGTTATGGTCACAATCACTATCTGGATCCTATTACTCTCTATTACTCACATTACTCACCCCTCAATGGGTGATGGCTCTGGGGGAGGCAGGGTGCAACACTCATGCCTTACAATGACAGAATTGGTACCCCTTCACGTCCCCTTTCTCCTTCACCCATTTAAATCACCCAACAGGCCCGATCGGGGTCAGAGCTTGCACTGATATTATAGCTGCTAAGGTCAGGGCCTCTCTCGCTTAATGCAGGGCAGGTGTCCACCCTAAACACACACTGACTCTGATGGAATATCCTCTACTGCCCAAATGTGTGTTTCACCCGATAACTTTGCTTTACATCACTATCAACACCCTGGGCCATGTGGGTAACCACATCAGCTGCATCTTCAGCGTTATCCTCAAAATAAATCTATGAAAACCAAGAGAAAAATAAAGTTAGACTTGCCTAGGACCAATTACACATTAATTCACACAACCCCACTGAATGAATGTGCAAGTATTTGGCTATGGGCTCAAGGGGCGGTTAAACTTTGTCTACGCTCAACACCCCTCGCCCCACGCCACCCCTCCCTGTTCTCCGCAAACCCAATCACCTCCGTCAGAAACAGGGTAGTTAATTTGTTGCGCTTGACCCCGGGCTTTGTGCCTAACGTGCATCCAGTTTGTAAAAGGTGCTTTTATCTGCTTTCTAAATATGTCTCAGCTGAAAGGGTTATGATGCTTTTATATTGGCCACAGAGGGAAACAATGGCCAAAGGCTGCAACTGACCCCCGGCTGACAGACACACACCCAACATGCACGCACGAACGCATGCAGTAACCCTCACAAGTTTCCTTGCTTCCTTTGTCCAAAATTCTTTTAAAAAATAAAAACTTTGTAATCTAAAATGAAATGGCATACATATACATACAGTACAAGCCCAACATTTCTGGTATCGTGCAAAATAATCAAAAATCCACAATGGTGGAAATGACAAGTAATAATGCATAAAAAATGACTTAAAAAGTGAAAAATCAGGCATTGATCCAGTTGCAGCAAATCAGATCCAGAACATGACCAAGCCTTGACAAGCTTTCACAGAAGGTACAGTGGTCTTTTGTTTTAAAATTTAAACACTCTTGTAAAATTTCAACCTCAAAGACCTCAATTATGTGTCACTTTGTTTTTATATAATTGATCACCACACGGTGCGTGTCTGTTGTTCTCCTTTTTTTCTTTGTCTGGATGCATGTCTGCTTGTGTGGGGCCTGAGTGTAATGTGGAAATTATGTTCTCCATGCTGACTGGCTATCGCCAACGAGGGACGGACTGCACCCACGTGGGTCGGCCTGAAATATTGACGTTAGCTTCATGACGGACTGCTCTGAGTACACTAAAGAAATAGTGTGTGCAACTAGCTTGAAAATATGTATCTACTCATTTTATTGAACATGCATGACAGATTGTGTGATGCTGGAGCATATACCAGCTGACTTCAGGCGAAAGGCAGACTATACCCTGAACTGATCCCCAGCCAGTCACAGGTCACACACACACACACACACACACAGACGAACAACTATACACAGCGTCACTGAAAGGGAATTTATTCCATGCTGCTTGCACACAAGTCATCCAAGTGTACTAGTAATAATTTCCTTAACAAATATTAGACAAAAATATTTTCACTAATCTCATCTCCTTGGTGTGAATTACCGCTCTCTCCACCTCGATCTCGGACGGTTCACGGCAGAATGACAATAGGTCAGTATCTGGTGAGTTTCCGTCAAAATAACCACTGCATAAATATGAAGCAATAATGGTCACGCTTTGCTCATTCTAGTGTGAGTGTGCCCCCTCACGAGTAAGTATCCAATCACAAGCCGCGTACATCACCTTCAACGTAAGGTCTTACTGTCATCAACTAGTAATCTGATTGGCTTTCGCAACTGTTTATCAACAGTAAAAGCCCCCATAAGAAACAGAACAGACACCCGCACGATTGTATCTGAAGGCCTCGGACGAATAGTGCGAGCTACTGGTATTATGAAATTCTGATTGGATAAAAACTCTGACCTAAAAATTCATCACTAGGTTATAATATGACATCGATGTGAAGAATATGATCAGGATTACTTGATTTATGCCAGCAGAAAAGGCATTGAACGCCCAACACTGCTATTATTACCGTTGTCTTTTTCGTATCGAGCTGTATCGTTCCCAAAAAGATATCATGGTGACGCTAGCGACATTATGAATTCAACTGGAGAAGCCTCCGAAGCAGGACACACCCTTTTGCAATAAGACTGGCGAATGCGTTGCTGCAAGGAAGGACACACGTCTTTTCCTGCCCAAGCCTCGAGTGTGAATCCGTAAACATGTCCATCTTGGCTTTGCACTTATGAGGGACAAAAAAAAAAAAGGAAACAGTTGAATTGGATTTCAAAATCTGTGCAGTACATATACGCATGTGTATACATTTAATTTATTCTGTTGGATCACAAAGATTTACAGTATTTTTTTAATTTCTTTTTTTCTTCTTTTTTTTATTAAATTGGTCAACAGCAAATTAAAATCCAAAATGGCGTAACGTATCCATAATTGTATTTTTGCTGCATTTAAAAAAACTTTTTTTTCTAGCCATCAGGTTCTTGCGATATTATCCTTTTTAGTTTTTAAATTTGACTAGTAAAAGTTTGGTCAATATGGATTTGACCATTTGACCTTGTAATTTATAGCTTATTATTGAACCCAACCCTTAATTCATAATTACAACATTATAAATGTACACATCATTTTACACATTATATTATTGCTATATTATCATAATGATTATTATCATGATCATTATTATTATCATTTTTAAAACCTTATATACCAGAGAAAAACAAGGGCAGAAATCAGCGCAATGTAGAAAAGTTAACTTAAATCTATGATTTAAAAAAAAATATGCTGACCAGTGTTATTACTTTTGTCACTTTCAAGTTACTATGGTGAGCATTGAGTAGTGAGAATTAAGCATTTTTTTTTAAGGTTCCAATCCATTTTCTCTGTGTGGAGACGCACATCAACATTGCACTCGTTTCTCACTCCCACGCCGCTATGCATGGACACAAGCACGCACGGATGCATGCACGCACGTACGCACACGGTCATCTCACACCCTGTGGTGCCACCCACCCCCGGCAGCCCTTTTGGCTTCTGTCTCTGTGTAAGGTCACCAAGACATTCCTCAAACGGCCACTCAGCTTTGCGCAGCCGGCTGAAACGTTCACTAATATGAGATAGCTGATTCTGGATATTGGCATTTATAGTTTGGTTCCAAATGAACCAGAAATAAATTTCTAATAGAAATAATCATAATATATATTTATTTATTGAAATAATTAATGACAATGACTTAAGACTTCCAAGTTTTGAAGATTGAAGACATTGGCATAGTCAGTATGAGCTAGCAGTTTCAGGTCAGCAAACCTTGAAGCGCTAGTCATTCTACGCAACCTCGGCCAAAGAAGCAGTGGTGTTTCTCACCAAAACAGGGAGCCATCAATCTAACACTTGCGTTTTGCTGTGCAGTCAAATGTTCATTGTTTTTACCCAGACTGCACCGCAAAAGTAATTCTTCGTCATCATCAGCACAATTGTTGACATGTATGTATATGCGTGTAAAATAAAACTCACATCATTTTTGGATTATATTAACGGTGTAAGCGTCGCCTCATACATACAACATTACTATTATCCGAAATATTGCGAGTAGTTTTCAGACTATAATAATGATATTCATATCCATGTGCACATAAATTTTGGTGGCAATTGGTGACATTTTTAAACATTAAGTGAAGTCATGTTTAGGCTATATTAGGACATGAATAGAAAAAAATAATATTGTGAGTTTTGTTCTTATAGTTTCAGACTATGATTAGCACTTACCTACACATGCACGTACATTTTGGTGAGGCTTTATCAAGGTTTGTTGACTTTATGCCACCCGACATTATGTACGCGTTTGCTAAGTAGTACGCAGGCTGGCTGCATTAGCCAGGCATTCCTGCAATAAATATCTTTATCGTTTTTCTTCATTTATTTCTCAAAGGAAGAATATAAAACCTGAGATGGTTATTATTAATTAATGACAATACTTGACGATGCCACATGCCATTTTGTTTGACAGAGGAAACCAAGGGACAATTCCAAAATGAAAAGTAGTATTTTTCACAAAGTGTGATGACAGTGATTACATTAACTCATCAAAAATGTCCAATATTGCAGCGTACAGTGTCATCATTTGTCATTATTTTGACGCTTAAACTTTTTTTCATGGAATCGGATATTACTGATATTTGTATTAATGTTCATATGTATTGGGTAATAGAATGAATTTGAATGGTGTGTTGTTTTAACACTAGCTGTGGAACAATAAACTAGCCAGGACTTCCGCCACGCATGTACAGAACTAAACTACCTACAGTATCTGATGGCCTTCTGGGAAGCTCAATGAAAATCATTTACCTCCTCTTTCGCTACCTGCCGAGTAATTTCTTTGACCGATGATAAAGGC
>NC_142399.1:21543367-21560867 GCF_059441095.1 Idiotropiscis lumnitzeri | reverse complement strand
AATGGTCAGTGTTGCATGCATCCCACACCAGACCCACACAAACTCAAAATCGGGGCAGCGCCTTGTTTGGCAAGAATGTGGCACAGAATAATGTGCCGACATAATTGGATTTCGCCTACTCGACATGAGAGATCATCAAAGCAAAACTAACAAATAATGGCTCTCCTGGTGTGAGTCGCTGATAAAATCTGCACACACAATATAAAATTAGGAGGCCTTTGCCTCCACCAAATTATGGACCACCTGTGCCCTGAGAAGCTTCGACATCTTGAAAATAGTTGTCTGATCATTGTCCCCGTTTAACTGTGATTGAAGAATTATACTGACACGATGGCAGAAACAGTTGGGAATAAAGCTGTACGATTAATTAGCATTTGCAATACAATTGCAATTTTCATCCACTTTAGTGTTCAGCTGTGCTAGCTTCCAGCTTTCTAACATGCTTGACCTTTTTCACCTCTAATGGTTATAACTCACCAGGTACATGTGTATTCTTTTTTCTGTTGTGCTGGCTGTCGTCCTATGTCGGAGCGTGTGTGTGAGGGAGTGTCAGTCATGGCTGTCGGATGTGTGCTGTCGTTCTAAGGCAGGGGTGCTCACACTTTTTCAGCATGCGAGCTACTTATAAAATGACCAACGCAAAATGATCTACCGACTATAAAAATGCAAATTTAAATATATATATATAAATATATATAATTTATATATATATCGTGAGAGAAAGAGAGAGAGAGAGCGTGAGAGAAAGAGTGTGAGAGAGAGAGAGAGAGAGAGAGAGAGAGAGAGAGAGAGAGAGAGAGAGAGAGAGAGAGAGAGAGAGAGAGAGAGCGAGAGCAAGATGTTGTATGTAGATGTTGCCAATCTCGGTGGTGGCTTTCGCTTTTCAAGTAAGTTGTCTGAAAAATGATTGCTGTCCTGACAACTGGCTTTTTAATTTCTTCACCTTTCTCTTCCTCATCTTGCTTTTCGGCGGAAAGTCGGTATCATATTTTCCATGAACAGTCCGAAAATCCCGCTCCACATTTCCCTACTTTGGTATTGGCAGATGAGGCAAACGCATTTCAAAAATGTCATAGTGAAAAACAACTCTTCCCATTCCGTATTAAAGTGATATGTTTTTGTCTTCTTACTTGGTCCAGCACCCCCACTAATGTTTATACCCCCCTTGAGTTCAAGAGAATAAAACGAGGGCTTAAAATTGGAGGTAACCAACTCGCTATCTTGTTACTTGTGCTGCACTTAGCACCGTTGTTTGCGCATGCGTGTTGACCTATGTGTCACAAAAAAAAAATAAAATAATAATAATCAGGTGTCATCTGACTGGGTGCCCTGTATCAATCACATGACGGATAATGATTGGCTGATGTCTATTTTAATGTCATGCGATCTACCCATACTACCTTTGCGATCGACGTAATGAGCACCCCTGTTCTCAGGGTTGACTTCGATTTAAGTGTAGAAGTTTGACACACACAGAGATGAAAGTGTGCAGTGACTTGAGCCATGATAAATTAAAACGCAACCATGCTAAATCTCAAGTGGTCAAAAATTACGAGGATGAATTTGGCTCTATGTTTCAAACCAAAAGACAGTCGAAAAAATGTATAATGATCAGACACCACTGAGTGGTAATGCCCACTGAGGCTTGATTGATTTGAAGACATTTTTATTCTTTAGCTTTCGACTCAACTTGAGACTGTCGATGTTCTTCCCGTATCTATTGTATATGTGTTTTTGTGTTTTAATTTGTGTTCTAATTTCCTGCTAATTTATGTGCACCATATGGAAAGCGCTTTGTTACAGCTCCAGCTGGTGTGAAATGCGCTTTGTAAATAAAGTTGTATTGTATAGTATTGATATTACGTCATAAGTAAGCATTATCATACTTTTACTACTGGGTGGCGTGTGTGAAGTTACTAAATGGAGATCGCGTAAGTTTTCATTTTTTACATGTTTTATTTATCTGTTCATCTATGTGATAAATTGAGTGAGTTATTTAAGAATTGCAGTACATGTTTACATATGGTATCATGTTTCATGAAACAGAGTGACAAAGCTACTAATTGGTTTTGATTATTGTTGTAATCTGCACTTGAGTTTGTACATTTACAGTATGCTTACACCACACTACCTGTGTGGTAGAATTATGCTGTCGTGATGAACGCTTGCCAAACTGCACGGCAAAACATTTATTAAATTTATACCTGTAAATGTAGTAGATAAACTGCTTTTCATGTTCATTAAAGATTCATTTGCCATCTACCTCAGTATTCTATAAAGCATTACAGATCTGATATTGTTTGTTGTAATATATTAATTGTTGAAAAATACAGTAGAAAAGAACTTTGAAAACATTTGCAAATCAAATCACAAACAAAATTTGTTAGGAAGAAAAAAAAAATCGCCATTAGATTATATTCCATTATTGTTCAGCCATAGGTGGGAGTTGCTCCTTAAAAGACCAAAGAAGAAAAGAGCCTCAAACAAACACAATAGGAAGAAGAGGAGCACCAAATAGTCTATTTTTTTTAAACAGTAATTGCGTTGGACAATTTTGTGGATTTTCAAAAACCTAATTATTCCTTCTTTGCAACCAAGCACATGGAAGGCAAACGTTTCCCACCCATGTTTTTGGCCCTTAGGTGATACCTCTTAAACAAGGAAGCATTTATCAAGGCACAGTGGCAAAGAGAATATTACAAGAGAATTACTGACAGTCCAAAATAATTTATATTACTGATGGGACAGGCACATTTGTCAAGTCTGAAAGTACTGTAGTCCTTTGAAATGGAGTGAAGACGAGTTCAGAACGGGGAATAGGACATGTTTTTTTACACAATGACGAAAGGAAATATAAAAGTTTTGCTGAATTATGTTGGCTTGTTTGTTTAAAATCGATCCTTGTGATGCTTCATTGCAGAAGGACATGGAAGTAAGTTTCCGTTTCATATCAATATCCACTTAATTGTCTGGGTTAGTTGTCTCATCGTTTTAATTATTGCATCACTCATGGCTTTAAGTATTAAGATGGCTTTTTATTTGTTTGTTTATCTTATTCGAAGCAGTAATAAATTAGCTATCAAATGCATTTTTTTCTACTTCCTGTAAAGTTGTCTTTTTGACAATACAAGGATTCTGCCCGACAGCAATGACATATTAGTTAGTATATTGGGAGCCCATATATAATCATTAACCCAAAATGAGGAAACATTAACTGGAACTGATCTAACTAATAAAATGCAACAACAACAAATGCAAATCCACTGTGTATTTTTATGATGTAACAGACAGAAGTATCTTTTCAAATTCGAGTATTTTTCAGTCTCAAATAATAAATAAACTGCTTTTTTTTTTCTCCTGTGCAGCCTGCTGCGGGCCCGTTCCAAATTGGCCCATGGACCAGTGGTTGGGGACCACTGTTATAACGGACCAGACTAAGGACTGCGAGACAATGTCTAACAGGTTAAATGCCATAAAAGAAACATCAGAGAGAGTGCCATTCAGCCGTTGGGTCATCATCAACCACACAGATGCGGGAAAAGTCTAACCAGTCAAAAATGAGTCCCTGCCCATGGATTGCCTTATAGTCACGCCTGCATGGGGGGTGACACAGACATTAAGTGGTCAGCACTTTCAGCTCGAGACAAGACAGTCACCACCTAATTATGAGCCAAAAGACGTCCGTTTTATTCTACATAACAAAACACTTGTTTTCCTTCCCATTTGTCATGAGCTGAACTCAAAGATCTAAGACTTTTTTCTAATCACACTGAAGGCCTATTCCTCGCAAATATTACCAAATCTATCTAAATCCGTTAGAGCCATATTCTCCCATACAAATAACTAATTTTCCATACGGTTGAGCATTCACACAAACTTTGTAAGCATCCCTTGGACCATGGTTAGCAACATCCGACATGCAAGTGGCTGCCAAACCAGTATCACACATGTCCAAACTTGAGATTATATCATGATTATGTTACATGATGTAGAGATGTTACAAATATATTCAAAACATAAGTGTCAAAATAGAACACAATATTTTTTTGTAATGAAAAAGAACAGCGTAATTTAAGGCAAATTCCCATCCTTTAAAAATGGAAAGTGCATTAGGAAGTAATCTAGGGCCACGTTATTGAAAAAGAAGTTTAAAAACAATAAGCTAAACACAGTTGTTGAACACACCAGCAGGGCATTTATTGCTAATGCTCACAGCTAGCTGCTAGCCAGTAACACCGGAAACTCAGGACGTAATCATACAATGAAGGCGTAATTAACCAGCGGGTTAGTTAACATTCTAAATTAGCAATTGAATATGATTTTGGGATGACGTTGTGTTGATGTTGGTGGCAATTATGCAATGTCAATTAAAACTGCTATAAGCAAGTTGAAACATCGAAAAGGAAGTCAAGTTAGCCGTTACGCTACCCACGCGGGCCAACTTTAAATGGTCTATTATATTGTCCACTAAGCCTAAGGCATTGACATCAATGACTTAATGTATTATTTGGCAAGCTTTATTTTTAAGTTAGCCTTTGCGAAGGCGGCATGATCGTTGAATATGTTTGCGGCTTCCTTGACTATCCGTCTGAAAGACGGTGTGGGGAACTTGGGACAAAAGGGAAAAACAATTCTGTCTCATGAGAGGACTCGTTTCACCCCAAGTTTCCAAAATGCTCCAATACATCAATACACGATCCATGGTTGTTTTTCAATTTCCTCTACTGCTAATAGTGAATGGAAACATGTCATGTTGCTTTAATGTGAATTCTGTCACCAACCATTCCATGGGTCATGCCCCGGCCCAAACAGTGGTGCTTGATCTGTATGGATCACAGATCAAAGATGATCCGTTGCAGCAGTACCTACTACTAGCATCCCTATAAATGTCTGCATCATGCTTCATGTTTCAAGTCGGATTGAATTAAAGTTAAATATAAAGCCAACAAAGATGTGTAAAACAACTTTGTCGATTCACGGACAATCAATCAGTCAATATCCCTCCCAAGCAGTCTGGGCCGCTACCTGCATGGAGCGCATGATGACGTCTAAGTCGGATACCGTATATCCTGGCTGTTAAGATTGTGGGCGCATTGCAAAAAAGCCAATATATGTATCCCATCTTGGACCACACATGAAAGCGACCCATGTCTGATTTATAAAAATAAATAATTAAAAAAAAATCTAAATTGAGCCGTTCCGACTGTCAAAAAAAAAAAAATCTGACACAGGTCACATACGGGCGAAAAAAGAAAAAAAAATCATCAAACTTGGGTCGCATTTTCCTGCCGTGAGAACCTAGCTTAGATATGAGAAACAAAGCATAGTTTTTAACCTGGACTTGAAAGCATTCACTCTTGGGGGTGACTTCATACTACCAACAAATAATTTATCAAACCTTTTATTGTTCGAATAATTATATTAGCCCAAATGAAACTTGAAACTTGTTCGGACTTGGGGTGTCCCGATACAATCACAATATTGCGCCCAAGAGTACAGGCCGATACCGATATCGTCCGATTTTTATTTTTATTTATTTTTAGTATGAAATGTTAGAAGATAATTGATTAAGTGATACTATTCGAACAGAGAATAGGCAGCAACAGTAGGTATGAGAAAATAGGACCCGTTTATTCCAAACATTTGGGTTACATAAACAACTTTAAACATGAGAAGGTACTGAACTTGAATAAATTAAATACAAAATAAATCAAAGCAGAGCTCTAGACTTTATAATGGTTGTAGTGACGCAGCAAACTTTTTTTTCTTGGTTGCTCAGCGCTACAATCCACGAAGATCTCAGTCACCCTAAAAGTTACCGGAACTTGTCAATTTGTATTGTAATCCAATGTCGATTAAGTCCACACAATTACAGTATCCGGCAGCGGAGGATTAAGTACAGAAAAAAGGGAAAAGAAACGGCTCAGTCAACATAACTCTCCAGTGTCTGAGCCCTCCAGCCGCCTCAAGGTGGAGTCACGATCGTTGTGCAGGGTGATGCCCGAGAGAGCCTTGGCTGCAGCTCTCAGTCAAGGGAATGGAACAGAGCGTGCACTTGTGAAGTTTTACCACAAGCAACCATTATTATGATGTTTTTTAGAGTCGAACATATATGTACAACCTATAATTCGATTCAGTTTCCACATCATGAAATTTGAGCCCTGTAAAGGACTCCCGGATAACCTCCATTACAGTTCTTTGGGCTGATATCGGACCGGTACTGGACATAATATCAGATGCATCATTTTCTGGATCCGAGTGGTCCGTGAATGACTATATTCATGTCTTGTCTTGTTGGTGCAATGAATCTTCTCTCCGACTGACAAACAATGTCATGGTTATGTGCTTCATTTTGTCAGTCTCACTTTACTGCAAATGCACAAAAAAAGCAACAATGCAATTAGGACTTGGAAAGCTAGAAGAAAGCACAGTTGAGTACAGACGGGGAATTCAAGTCTCTCACCATCCATGACAGACAAGTGTTTAAGATCAAGGCCTCAAAGTGGACATCAACCCAAAGCAAGCTTTGCAATAAAATGTTCTATGCGCCTTCATGGCATTCTGGTTAATATTGCGTTTGTAGAATGAGTTAAGCAGTAAAATCTACCCGTTTTCAGCCATCTTAGGGGGGGGCCATTTTGTAACTTCTGTCAACTGAAAATTGTGACCAATTGGTAAAGACCAATCTCTACTCACCTTTTTGCTAAAGCTGAACCATGATTGGCTGTTAGGTGAGCCCTGGGCCACTGTGAAGTCATTTTCAGTCAAAAGGAAGTGACAAAATGGCTGTCCCCTGAGAAGTACAAAAAATAGGTAGATTTTACTGCTTAACTCATATTTCACAAACGCAATATTAATCAGAATGCCGTGTTTTGACTTGTGGGCCGGCATACAACATATTCTTTTTTTCTTTCTTTTCAGTAATTTTCCTGTAACATTTAAAAAGTCACAAATCAAGTGAAAACAAGTAATATTACAAGTGAAATGTTTTCTGACAAAACACACCCCTTAATGCACACTTTCTTCAGGCGTTTCCTCACTGTTTCTATATCTTTGTTCATTGAAAAAAATTTTGAAGTACCTGGTTGTATTTTAATTAGCAAAAAACACTTCTAAGACAGTGTTCACAGTTAAAAAAAAAAGAGTGTTAAATAAAACTTTACTGATTACTAGAGACCATTCAACTTAGACCTGGAACAATAAGGGTGCCAGGTTAGCTTGCTCACTTCGCTTCGTTTAGTATACGCGGGACACGGCAGCGAGTTTCAGTGTTCATATAATGTGCATGCACACATTCCTACAAGCTTCACAAAAGGCACAGGCTTCTACCGGCGCAATTTATGGCGACTTTCTTGTATATCTGGGAGAAATATGTACCTTAAAGCAGCAGCTTCTCTCCTCCAGGTACTGCATGCCTTCAAGGTGACCAAAGTCGTGACCAAAGGTGTTGAATTTGAAGACTGAAAATTACGTCCAGTCAAGGACAGTTTCAATGTTTACAAACAAAAATGTCTAAACTAACCGTACGGTTGTCAAACTGCAAAGTTAATTCACTGTTGTTACCAATATTGTCAACACTCGAGTCCAAATCCGTAATGGTGCGGGTCGGCCAGGCCAGGGATTTTTGCTGGAAGTTTTATACACTGCGCATGCGCAAAATCACAATCAGAATATTGCTGTTAACTCATTCACTACCAGCCGAGTTAAAAAAAAAAAAAAGGATCTTTAGCCGTCACTGGCACTAAATGAGTTAATGTACATTAACAATTCATTAATAATAGCAAGTTCATTCAACCATGAATATGAATTACAAAGTTCACTTGGAAGGAAGAAGGTAATATTTTCAAACAAATGGAAAAACAAAAGAAATCAAATGGATGACAGCTGTAGTATAAGTTTTTCAGTACATTGACGACGCAGCTCAGCTCAGCCCTAAACAGCCGGCATTCCATTTCAACTGCTTGGCCCCGAATAAGTCTAATCAAAAAGCGGACACTCGAGGGGCTGGGGGAGAGAAGGAAGGCCACCTTGGTGTGGAACCAGGCTAATGGAAAAGCGCCATCAGATAACTTTCATATGGCCCACAAAGAGGAACTTTGCATAATTTCAGCAGCAATATTGGCTACAGGAAATACAAAAATAGCACACAAGAAGACATTTCTGCAAGAAGCATATTGCACAAAATATTAAGCAAAATTATTGTCCGTGCATAAACTATCAAATCCAATGCATCAGCAATGTGATTTTTTTTGTTTTTGTTTGCAAAATAGAGAGCTGAGTTTTAAATTTGACTTTTGAGATCTGTTTTTCTGATTTAATAGGCTTGCTGTCTTTGTTACAGTTGAAAATGGTATTAGCCATTGCCAATTTGAAGTTTTGGAATTATTGAATAAAATCGTGTTTTGTAATTGTGATTTCAAAACAATACAACTAAGTGTTTTTTTTCCATAATCGCCCAGCTCTATCAAAAAGGCCTTTTCTCATGATGTGCAGCAATTTGGGATCAAGTATTGTTAACTTTCTGTGAGCAAACATGTAACAAGTTAAAGTTACCAAGGTTAGTCGGTGAAGTGAATGAGAGTGAGAGGGGTTGAGTTGGGGGTAATCTTAGGCCTGGTCTGCTATTTCAACCCTCAAATTGGAGGATTAATGATGTAGATAATCTAATCTGCTTGTTTCACTCAGAGCTGTGAGAATTTTTCCAAGGTCTAGACTAGACAGTCAAGGTCACCACATATGCTAATTCAATGAGCTGTATTTACAAATTCCTTTGAGTTTTACATCTAAAACAAAGAGATTGTTTTTTTTTTCAACACCAGTTGTTGCTTTTGCCCTGTGTTTTTCCTATGGTTGTGCCATGAACACTGACCTTAAGTGAGGCCAGTGATGCATGCAATGTCTTTGACTGAGGTTCTGGGTTCTTTTGTGACCGCCTGCATGCATTGTCATTGCGCACTTTGAGTAATTTTGTTTGGCCGACCACTCCTGGGAAGGTTCACCACTGTTCCCATTTTTTTCCGTTTGTGAATAATGGCTCAGAGTGTGTTTAACAGGATAACTTTGCAAGCTTTAACAGACCGAATGATTCAATGATTCGCTTTTTCTCATTTGCTTTTTTTTTAATTTATTTATTTTGTTTTGGATTGTGGCATGATACAAACTTTGTGGGATACCTGACTTTGTCTGACAGATAGTATTTTTCATGATAAAACAAATAGGGGTGTAATCAGTGAAACAAAACAAATATTTTCAAAAAAAACGGTACAATTTGTATTAACGTGGGTTGTCCCTAGGGCATATACTTGGGGCATGGCACTGTTTATTTATTTATTTTTTAAATATACAGCCCTAAAATGTGTTTTAATGTAAACAATATTATTGCGCACCAACACTTCATTATTTCCAATCTTTATGACCACTGCAATGTTACGGAGGTTTCGGACGTCCCAACGATTTACAGTATAACTTATTTTCATTTCAACACAAAGACATGAGCAAATGCCATACCACGATCCCAGCTATACACTATTTTGTTTCACAAAGCCACTCTCTGGCCTCAGATACTACCTCGGTAGGTGGAAAATGTGTGGTTCAAATTCAACCCTAAATTCCTTAATGAGTGCCTTTCACAGAGAAAGACAACACTGGAAAAAGTAGGCTTTGACGTTGTTTGGAGTTCACCGAATTCATAAGAGCACCTATGTCAGTGACTCCACACGTAAACTTTACCATGTCATGTCGATTTTCATTGTTTAATCGTTTGGTGATTATACTCTGTCTTCTCAATATGGTATAATGGTATAATTTT
The DNA here is from genome assembly GCF_059441095.1 of Idiotropiscis lumnitzeri. Classification (NCBI taxonomy): domain Eukaryota; kingdom Metazoa; phylum Chordata; class Actinopteri; order Syngnathiformes; family Syngnathidae; genus Idiotropiscis; species Idiotropiscis lumnitzeri. The sequence goes on along the minus strand of NC_142399.1, from coordinate 21,551,059 downwards.
CACAGAGACTCAGCCAAATCACATGGCTGTTTTTTAGAGAGATGTGCTGTTATGCTTTGGGCTTTTTGTCTGTTGTCTAAACCTGGGACGTTTCTTGCTTGCAATAACATAAAAGATAAGACAGACTACAACATTGTGGACAGCTCCCCTTTTGTCCAGCTTTCTCCCACACCATCACCCAAACACCATAGTCACATAATGTATAGTCATGGTCACTTTGAAGCATAGATGACTCAGACTTTGACCAGCAGGGTGTGCTAACATGCACTCCGAACAGCCCAATGAGTAAAAGGGTTGATGGTCGCGAGTGATACTTTGTCCATATAATGAGCGCAGTCGCCTTACAAGGCGCTGTGTTAGTTTAGGGGAAGATTTGGGACTTTTAAGTGCGCCTTATGACTGCGAAAATACGGTACATCAGCAGCTTTCAACCAATTTGGAGGAAAAAAAGCCAAAAACAAAGGAATTGTGTCCGAACCTGATTTTATAGACTCTAATCCAGGGGTGCTCACACTTTTCCAGCATGCGAGCTACTTTTAAAATGACCAAGGCAAAATGATCTACCAACGATAAAAATGCAAATTTATATTCAACCTGGACAGGAAGCTGCTGCTGGCCTTCTACCACTCGTCCATCGAGAGCCTGCTGACGTACTGTGTCTCCACCTGGTACAGCGGATGCACTGAGGCGGACAGAGTGAGGCTCCAGAGGACAGTCAAAACAGCGCAAAGGATTATTGGCTGCCCTCTCCCCTCACTGTCGGACATCTGCACTGCCCGGTGCCTCAGCAGGGCTCTCAATATCGTCAATAACAATACCCACCCAAACTCACACCTGTACGACCTGATGCCCTCGGGCAGGCGCTACAGGTGCATCAAGTCAAGGACTAATAGACTGAGAAACAGTTTCTTTCTGAGAGCCATCTCCATTCTAAACTCTCTCACACACACACACACGACCACCCCTACCTTGCAGAACAGCGACGTGCTGTGTTTTTATACATCCTATTTCGTATTATTTTCCATCTTACTATTTATTCTCTTATTTGTCTAACTTATATATTTAATTGAATTATTGTTGTATTGCACTGGAGAGGGGAGCTCTCTAATCTCGTTGCACACTTGCGTACAATGACAATAAAGGGATTTCTGATTCTTATATATATATATATATATATATATATATACAGAGAGAGAGAGAGAGACAGACAGAGAGAGAGAGAGAGCGAGAGACAGAGACAGAGACAGAGAGAGCGAGAGAGAGAGAGGATTTTTTTGTACAATGTATGTAGATGTAGCCAATCTCGGTGGCGGCTTTCGCTTTTCAAGTAAGTTGTCTGAAAAATGACTGCTCTCCTGACAACTGGCTTTTTAATTCCTTCACATTTCTCTTCCTCAGCTAGCTTTTCGGCGGAAAGTTTGTAACATATTTTCCATGAACAGTCTGAAAATGTTATTTGGTATTGCAATGGTCGACTGGCAAATGAGGCAAACGCACTTCGAAAATGTCATCGTGAAAAACAATTCCTCCTCCCATTCTGTATTAAAGTGATACGTTTTTGTCTTCTTACTTGGTCCAGCACCCCCACTCATGCTTATACCCCCCTTGAGTTCCAGAGAATAAAACGAGGGCTTAAAATTGGAGGTAACCAACTCCCTAGCTTGTTAGTTGTGCTGCACTTAACACCGTTGTTTGCGCATGCGTGGTGACCTATGTGTCACAAAAAAAAAAAAATCAGGTGTCATCTGACTGGGTGCCCTGTATCAATCACATGACGGATAATGAAAGGCTGACGTCTATTTTTTAATGTCATGCAATCTACCCATACTACCTTTGCGATCGACTGGTCGATCGCGATTGACGTAATGAGCACCCCTGCTCTAATCCATACCTATGGCTCCAGCTGGTTAGATAACTATAACAGCTTACTCAACAGTACGTTCAGAATGATGCTGCTCGAGTCCTGACTAGAACAAGGAAATATAAACGTATTAGCGCACTGCTCACGTTTCTGCACTGGCTTCATTTCTCTCAGAGATCATAGTTCAAAACCCCTCTGCTTGCATACAAGCCCCTTAATGGTAGTCAAAGTAGATCAACTTTCTTGGGCTCTGAAAACAACCAGGGAGTGGTCTCTGCATTTGTATGGTGATAAAAATTGGGACAGTGTTCCAGAAGATGTGAGAAAGGGCTCAATTACGACAATGTTCAAAACAATCACTCAACGTCAACTGAACAGCATACTGGCAAAGAGTGAAACAACCAACACAAGGAAAAAAGAAATGCAATTAACACAAAACATGCATCCCTCATGCCATTCATATCCCAAGTGCTGCAAAGCATTTTGGGGGAGCTTCAGCCTCAGCCAATCAGATGGCTGGATAGAGAGATGTCATGAGTGGTGTGCTTTGGGCAGCGTCTGTTTTTTTTTTTGGACTGCGTCTGTTGTGTAAAGGTCTATCAAACCTGTGATGTTTCTTGCTTGCAATATTATCAATGATAAGAAAGACTACGACATCGTGGACAGTGGCCCTTTCATCCAGCTTTCTCCCGCACGCACATACTAGTCTGTTGTCAACTTACTCGGGTCTCAAACCGTCGCTAACAGAGGGTGCTCACACACTTTGTTTTGCTCTCAGGCTGCCAGGATGACTGAGTGGTCTAAGGCGCCGCGTTCAGGACCCAGTCTCCCCAGGAGGCCTGGGTTCGAATCTCGAATTTCCCCATTGTGGGACTAATAAAGGGAATATTATTATTATTTAACGCTCTGTGGTCTCAAACTTTACCAACAGAGGGGGCTAGCGCACCCCGTTTGTTTGGAGAAAATTTGGGACTTTTAGGTGCACCCTATGGTCGTGAAAATACAGTATATAGATGTGAAAAAGGAAAAAAAAAACTACTGAGGTCAGTTTTGACTATCAACAAGTACAGTATTTCTGTTTTTATTACACATGCCGTTTCGATCAATCTGTTTTGATAGAATTATCTATTATAATAGTCAGCCATCAAAATTATTTGTGTGTATATTAATTTGAGTATGTTGATAACTTAATTTATGGTTTAGAGCAGAGGTATTCAATTAAAAGTCACAGAAGTCCACGACGAAAATTTCTTCCATTTAAAAGGTCCGAACCAAAGTCCAACTTCCCGAAATGTCTAGCCTATGTTCACATTTTTATATAGTTTCAATATTTAGTCATTTTCAACAGAGCGCACTTATATACTAAATATTTATCAATGTTCCCATGAAGCACCTTTGCCAGTCAAACAAATATAAGGCGTTTATTTCACATTCAAGAAAATGTGGCTCCAGGAATTTAAGGGTGCCACTTCCAGAAAAAAACTGTAAAATATCTCCAGCAGAAATATATCAAGTGCTAAGCATCGAGTTAACATCTTTTACCTTTTTTTTTTTTTTTTTAAATCAAAGGGTTATCAGCTTAAAAAAAACGGAAAGCCTAATTATCCAAGTAAACCAGGTCAACATGTTCAGTACACAATCAATAAAAATGGCTGTCCTCATGAAAAACTAATTCAAAATGAGCTTTGACACCACTTTTTCTTTTGAATATTTTTTTAACTTCTCTTAATGAGAAAAATGCCCTGCCAGTGACTTAAATCTGGGTTGGAACGGAGTCCGGGCCATTGGGATTTGGAAGATTATTTCACACATCTGGGCTTTGTGTTTTCCTTTAAATAATGTTTGTGCAACCGCATTTAAGCACTCCTTCACAACTTCCCCATCACTGAATGTTTTTTTATGTTTCCCCAAAATCCATGATACTTTCACTGAATATTCGTTTGCATGCCGCTGGGATGTAAACGAAAATGTAAAAATCTGTTATACTGCACTCGAAGTTCGATGTTTTTGCGTGCGCTCACCTCAAACGTCAGCGGATAATTGTGCACAAAAGGGCGGTGCTTTGTTTCGTAGTGGCGCTTCGCAATGTTGGGACGGTTTTGGAGCATTTGATGCACACTGGTTTTGAATTGGCTGCAGCCAGAATGAAACTAAATTTCTCCGTCCATTCATTTCAAACAAGACGCGACGCTTTTTAGCAAGGCATACTGTCAGCAGCACCCTCTTCCGGTCTGCTGCGCAATTGGCAGTGGATCGTAAACAAAAGATTTGATTGGCTCAAATCAGTGACGCCTTTTCCGTATTTACTAGAATTGCGGCGCCAACGTTTGCGAATGTGCCCAGAAAAAAATTCATCATAGATTGGCCATGGGTCCGGTCCGAACCATCCCGCGGTCCGGATCCGTACCGCAGTCCGCCATTTGGTGATGCCTGGTTTAGAGTCTGGGATTATTTACTGGACAAAATATCAGTTCCAATAGAATACAAAAGAATACAATTTATTGATACAAATATTGATCAAAGGGAGTAAAGAGTCAAACCATTTAATATTATAGCCCAGATTGTATAGTTAAATATCTTCATTACAGGTTAACTTGACCAGCTAAAGTGCATTGGAAAATTTTGCATTTTCTTTCAAAGTGTCAAAATCATTATTAAACAAATTGATACCAAAACATAAAAAACATAATTACATAAAACTTAAACTTGAGTAACTCATTACTCTACAAAGACAATAATATTGTAAAGGAACTTATTATTTCTACAAGTACCATATAATATCTAATAAAAATACCAGTCACTTTATAGTCAAACTTCATCAATTGTGAAAGTCGGTATAGCGATGAGCAAATTCTTACCTTAGTGCAGGATTAATTACAACACACCAGACTCTGTCATACAGGGGAATTACGTCTCTGGGGTAGCTTGAGGACAATGTCCAGACCTAGAGAAGGAATTGAAATCAGCCCCATTAGACAAAATCGGCAATGGGTGACCCTTAAACATATCCAATCCTTATAATTAATGTTATCTCAGTAATAATGTGCAACACAAACAGAAAATGATTTGTGACCTTGGTTGTTTGGTCTCTTGAGCCACTAACGATGAGTTCATTTTTTGAGTCAATGCAGTTTACTTCCTGATTATGACCTAATATCTTCATTAGGCTGTCACTTCTTCTACCGTGGACCAAAATCTTGCCATCACTAAAAAACACAAAAGTGAGTCATTACGAGGGCAATACGCTCATCTGGTAGGATGGAGGTGAGCTGAGAGTGAACTTTAAAATGTTGACAAGTGGACCATTTATTTATCCGAGGCTGATGAGCACTGGTACTGGACAGAATTAAAGCGTTCGCCCCGCTGTTTAGATGTATAGGCGGCGTGACAGTGACGCAATGTCTTCAGGAGCACCATATATTTGAGCTGTTAAAATTAAAGCATTACCTCTGGAGATTAATCTAGAATTTTCTCAATCAGTTAAATATTCTGTTAATTCAGTTCTATTTACCGTATTTTCACGACCATGAGGCGCACTTTAAAGTCCCAAATCTTTCCCAAAACAGACGAGGCGCCCTGTACCGTGACACGCCTTAAGTACAGACTGAAACCCATAGATCTGCAAACATGCTATTCACTCAAGCAACGCAGACTTGTCTGAGACAACAAAATTCTGTGAATACCTCATTTGGTGATGGTTTCACGAAATCAGTTAGAACAGACCAGGTTTGGTTTTGGGTCAAAACCGTCACTCTTAAGAGTTGGGTGACTAGTAACAGCTCCCATGACATTCTCTATGTATCCATGAAAGCTTAAATAGCATCACTGCTACTAACATTGACAAAGATGCCTCTCTTTGAATGAGAGCTAGCATGCGCGAGCTAGCATGCGCGAGCAAACATGCGCCTCATAGTGCAATGCGGCTAGTGAGTGTGTGTTAAATACAGAAATATCACCCACAACTGACACTGCGCCCTTTGATACGACACGTCTTTTGGCTGTGGAAATACGGTACTTCGAAAACAATTTGCATACATTACAAATATTGAACCATATTAGCTGTACATCTTTAGTACATAATCACAGAAAACACCGCGCGGAAGTTACCACTGGGCCTTGCAAACCAACACTGCTGGAGTGTGGTGCTAGTGGGCAATTTTGAGAAATGCCTGTAAAGATATCTCCGTTTAGATTGTATTCAAGAATCAAAGAAAGCTATAGGAACAATCTTTCAATAAAATATACTTCATATTGGGTAATTTTGATTCGAAGATACAAGGTACAAAATATCTGTTACAAGCTTCACAACAAATAGTAGTAGAGAAATGTGATTCATCGCAATCAATATTGGAATTGAAATCTAAATTCAACTTTTTTTCTCAGTCGTTATTTTTAATAGTAAAAAAAGAAGAAAAAGAAAAGAAAGATCAATGTATATTGATGAAATATGAAATACTTATATCATGATATACTTTTCAGTCATATTGCCCTGCCCTAGTAAATGTGATTATTAAATAAATTGAGATGAATACACATTGGTTGTATAGAGGTAATTAAGTCAAGATAAGAGTAAAAAAAGTGAACACTACCTTCCACCACTGATCAGGTGTGAGTCAGTAAGAACAAATCTGCAGACATCTGCCTGGTGGCCACAGTACACTTTTTTAGGGTTATGCCTTATCTTCTTGCAGTCTTGGCGTAGTGAGTAGGCGCTAATTTCTGCAGCCTGAGACAAAAATAATGTGTCCCCATCCATCTGTAACCAAGGCAGCAATCTACAGGAAAAAAAAGTAAAATTACTCAGTAAAATTGTGTGTCAACTTTTGGAAATCATCATTCAATAAACATTCCGCCTTATCAAAGATAATTTTGACCGACATTGCCAGGGAGGTATTAATTTAACTTTCATTTTAACTTCAGCGCTTGTTTGAATTTCCATATTTGAAAAATTAGTGAAAAAACATTAACCGGGACAGTTATTGCTATAATACTGCATGTATCCATCCATCCATCATCCGCTTATGCTCACAAGGGTCGCAGGGATTGGATCTAAAGCAGGGGTATTCAGTCCTGTTCCTCGTGGGCCAGTGTCCAGCCTGTTTTCCATCTCTCCCTGCTGCAACACACCTGATTTGAATGATCAGATAATCACCAAGGTGTGCAGAAGCTAGATAACGATCGTGATTGAATCAGGTGTGTTGCAAGATGGAGAGGAATTCTAGACACACCTAAAGGCACAGCATAATCATGATATAATCATAATCGTTCGTGAATAGTGGCTTCAACGTTTGTTATTTTATAAAATGAAAAAATATGATTAAACTGGAGAGTGACACAAGTGACACGTTTCATCATCAAGTTGTGAGTATAAAAGTGGTTGAAATGATGAACTATATTATTGAGGGTCAAGGTTTGAATCCCACTGCGGAACCAAAAATTGGCAATAAGATGTTGTAGCGATGCTAGCCTACTTCCTGATGACTGTTAAGGTGCACTTGAGCATGGCACAGACCACCCAACCCTTGCTCAAGATGTGCAGCACTTTTGGATACCCCGATATGCTGCCCTGTGTAATCTGATCCTCTGTAATATGCAACATAAAATATTTAAAGCACAGTGCAAGTAAAATTTCCATTTAAATATTAAAAAAGAACAATTGTGAAAGTGTATTTGAGAGTATTTGAACACACTATATTCTTATTTTAAATATATACAACCTACATTATTTCATATTTAAAAATAAAAAAGAAAGACATCACATACTTTGTTTTCCACTTCAAAGGAGTAGTTCTTTTACAGACACCATCACACCAGTTTTGAGCAATCTTCAC
>NC_142399.1:20435867-20550867 GCF_059441095.1 Idiotropiscis lumnitzeri | reverse complement strand
CTTACATTTGTCAAAAGTTTTTTTTATTTTTGCGGTGCAAAAGCTTACAGCACCTGGTATTCCCAGGCGGTCTCCCATCCAAGTACTAACCAGGCCCGACCCTGCTTAGCTTCCGAGATCGGGCGTTCTCAGGGTAGTATGGCCGTAAGCGAGAATTCCTTTCAAAATTTTGCATTTTATACATGTTGTCTTTATTGTGGCAAATACTTCAATCCAAAAATACGTAACAAGAATCTGAAACTATAACCACAGTCACAAATGTGTCACAACAATCTACAATGCATGATTGAAGTCACAGATATATGACAAATATCAGCAAATGTGTACAATGATTTGTTGGCACATACACATGGTTAAATGCGGACAAAAATCCGTAGATGGGCGACCTGTAAAAACGGGACCTTTTCTTACAGGTGACGTTTGCTACAGTCCTGCCGCGGACGACTCGCAAATGCGTGTGCTGATTTGCAAATGCGTGTCAGGAGACTTGTGTGTGGCTCCGTAGCTACACATTCGGACCACATGGGGGCACTAATATTATACCAGCCCCGTACCACCAATATATACACCAATAACTTGGGGGGGCGTTCACTGCTATCCACCCATGGTCATGTACCATTTATTTGACATTATTTAAATTAAATTGGAATAAATGGAAGAATAAAGTGGAACTAATAAAATAAGAACCAATGATATAACCAGTGAAGCTAAAAAAAATGAATGAAGCTTCTCCACACCTGCTAATTGCCACATTAACTATACTTCCCTTTATTGCATTCAGTAAACGCCATTTTTTAAAATTGATTCATTAACTTTTTATTTAGTAAACACTCACTGCACCAACCCAACCGGACTGCATCGGGTCATCTGTCTGCTACACCTGTAGACTACGAGAGTCCCCTTTTGGTCTTAATGTGGAGCTCCGGAGCCACACTCAAGTCTCCAGACACGCATTTGCAAATTGCCACACGCATTTGCGAGTCGTCCACGGCGAGACTGTAGCAACACCCAAAGGCAGGGGACGCTGAATGTTGGCATTTTGTGCTCTCAGCCTGTCAGGCGAATATGTGGAAATTTATAAAAAAGCAGCTCGCATACTTGCTTACATTTGTCAAAAGTTTTTTTTATTTTTGCGGTGCAAAAGCTTCAGCACCTGGTATTCCCAGGCGGTCTCCCATCCAAGTACTAACCAGGCCCGACCCTGCTTAGCTTCCGAGATCGGACGAGATCGGGCGTTCTCAGGGTAGTATGGCCGTAAGCGAGAATTCCTTTCAAAATTTAGCATTTTATACATGTTGTCTTTATTGTGGCAAATACTTCAATCCAAAAACACGTAACAAGAATCTGAAACTATAACCACAGTCACAAATGTGTCACAACAATCTACAATGCATGATTGAAGTCACAGATATATGACAAATATCAGCAAATGTGTACAATGATTTGTTGGCACATACACGTGGTTAAATGCGGACAAAAATCCGTGGATGGGCGACCTGTAAAAACTGGACCTTTTCTTACAGGTGACGTTTGCTACAGTCCTGCCGCGGACGACTCGCAAATGCGTGTGCTGATTTGCAAATGCGTGTCAGGAGACTTGTGTGTGGCTCCGTAGCTACACTTTCGGACCACATGGGGGCACTAATATTATACCAGCCCCGTACCACCAATATATACACCAATAACTTGGGGGGGCGTTCACTGCTATCCACCCATGGTCATGTACCATTTATTTGACATTATTTAAATTAAATTGGAATAAATGGAAGAATAAAGTGGAACTAATAAAATAAGAACCAATGATATAACCAGTGAAGCTAAAAAAAATGAATGAAGCTTCTCCACACCTGCTAATTGCCACATTAACTATACTTCCCTTTATTGCATTCAGTAAACACCATTTTTTAAAATTGATTCATTAACTTTTTATTTAGTAAACACTCACTGCACCAACCCAACCGGACTGCATCGGGTCATCTGTCTGCTACACCTGTAGACGACGAGAGTCCCCTTTTGGTCTTAATGTGGAGCTCCGGAGCCACACTCAAGTCTCCAGACACGCATTTGCAAATTGCCACACGCATTTGCGAGTCGTCCACGGCGAGACTGTAGCAACACCCAAAGGCAGGGGACGCTGAATGTTGGCATTTTGTGCTCTCAGCCTGTCAGGCGAATATGTGGAAATTTATAAAAAAGCAGCTCGCATACTTGCTTACATTTGTCAAAAGTTTTTTTTATTTTTGCGGTGCAAAAGCTTACAGCACCTGGTATTCCCAGGCGGTCTCCCATCCAAGTACTAACCAGGTCCGACCCTGCTCAGCTTCCGAGATCGGACGAGATCGGGCGTTCTCAGGGTAGTATGGCCGTAAGTGAGAATTCCTTTCAAAATTTTGCATTTTATACATGTTGTCTTTATTGTGGCAAATACTTCAATCCAAAAACACGTAACAAGAATCTGAAACTATAACCACAGTCACAAATGTGTCATAACAATCTACAATGCATGATTGAAGTCACAGATATATGACAAATATCAGCAAATGTGTACAATGATTTGTTGGCACATACACATGGTTAAATGCGGACAAAAATCCGTAGATGGGCGACCTGTAAAAACGGGACCTTTTCTTACAGGTGACGTTTGCTACAGTCCTGCCGCGGACGACTCGCAAATGCGTGTGCTGATTTGCAAATGCGTGTCAGGAGAAATGTGTGTGGCTCCGTAGCTACACATTCGGACCACATGGGGGCACTAATATTATACCAGCCCCGTACCACCAATATATACACCAATAACTTGGGGGGGCGTTCACTGCTATCCACCCATGGTCATGTATCATTTATTTGACATTATTTAAATTAAATTGGAATAAATGGAAGAATAAAGTGGAACTAATAAAATAAGAACCAATGATATAACCAGTGAAGCTAAAAAAAATGAATGAAGCTTCTCCACACCTGCTAATTGCCACATTAACTATACTTCCCTTTATTGCATTCAGTAAACACCATTTTTTAAAATTGATTCATTAACTTTTTATTTAGTAAACACTCACTGCACCAACCCAACCGGACTGCATCGGGTCATCTGTCTGCTACACCTGTAGACTACGAGAGTCCCCTTTTGGTCTTAATGTGGAGCTCCGGAGCCACACTCAAGTCTCCAGACACGCATTTGCAAATTGCCACACGCATTTGCGAGTCGTCCACGGCGAGACTGTAGCAACACCCAAAGGCAGGGGACGCTGAATGTTGGCATTTTGTGCTCTCAGCCTGTCAGGCGAATATGTGGAAATTTATAAAAAAGCAGCTCGCATACTTGCTTACATTTGTCAAAAGTTTTTTTTATTTTTGCGGTGCAAAAGCTTCAGCACCTGGTATTCCCAGGCGGTCTCCCATCCAAGTACTAACCAGGCCCGACCCTGCTTAGCTTCCGAGATCGGACGAGATCGGGCGTTCTCAGGGTAGTATGGCCGTAAGCGAGAATTCCTTTCAAAATTTAGCATTTTATACATGTTGTCTTTATTGTGGCAAATACTTCAATCCAAAAACACGTAACAAGAATCTGAAACTATAACCACAGTCACAAATGTGTCACAACAATCTACAATGCATGATTGAAGTCACAGATATATGACAAATATCAGCAAATGTGTACAATGATTTGTTGGCACATACACGTGGTTAAATGCGGACAAAAATCCGTGGATGGGCGACCTGTAAAAACTGGACCTTTTCTTACAGGTGACGTTTGCTACAGTCCTGCCGCGGACGACTCGCAAATGCGTGTGCTGATTTGCAAATGCGTGTCAGGAGACTTGTGTGTGGCTCCGTAGCTACACATTCGGACCACATGGGGGCACTAATATTATACCAGCCCCGTACCACCAATATATACACCAATAACTTGGGGGGGCGTTCACTGCTATCCACCCATGGTCATGTACCATTTATTTGACATTATTTAAATTAAATTGGAATAAATGGAAGAATAAAGTGGAACTAATAAAATAAGAACCAATGATATAACCAGTGAAGCTAAAAAAAATGAATGAAGCTTCTCCACACCTGCTAATTGCCACATTAACTATACTTCCCTTTATTGCATTCAGTAAACACCATTTTTTAAAATTGATTCATTAACTTTTTATTTAGTAAACACTCACTGCACCAACCCAACCGGACTGCATCGGGTCATCTGTCTGCTACACCTGTAGACGACGAGAGTCCCCTTTTGGTCTTAATGTGGAGCTCCGGAGCCACACTCAAGTCTCCAGACACGCATTTGCAAATTGCCACACGCATTTGCGAGTCGTCCACGGCGAGACTGTAGCAACACCCAAAGGCAGGGGACGCTGAATGTTGGCATTTTGTGCTCTCAGCCTGTCAGGCGAATATGTGGAAATTTATAAAAAAGCAGCTCGCATACTTGCTTACATTTGTCAAAAGTTTTTTTTATTTTTGCGGTGCAAAAGCTTACAGCACCTGGTATTCCCAGGCGGTCTCCCATCCAAGTACTAACCAGGTCCGACCCTGCTCAGCTTCCGAGATCGGACGAGATCGGGCGTTCTCAGGGTAGTATGGCCGTAAGTGAGAATTCCTTTCAAAATTTTGCATTTTATACATGTTGTCTTTATTGTGGCAAATACTTCAATCCAAAAACACGTAACAAGAATCTGAAACTATAACCACAGTCACAAATGTGTCATAACAATCTACAATGCATGATTGAAGTCACAGATATATGACAAATATCAGCAAATGTGTACAATGATTTGTTGGCACATACACATGGTTAAATGCGGACAAAAATCCGTAGATGGGCGACCTGTAAAAACGGGACCTTTTCTTACAGGTGACGTTTGCTACAGTCCTGCCGCGGACGACTCGCAAATGCGTGTGCTGATTTGCAAATGCGTGTCAGGAGAAATGTGTGTGGCTCCGTAGCTACACATTCGGACCACATGGGGGCACTAATATTATACCAGCCCCGTACCACCAATATATACACCAATAACTTGGGGGGGCGTTCACTGCTATCCACCCATGGTCATGTATCATTTATTTGACATTATTTAAATTAAATTGGAATAAATGGAAGAATAAAGTGGAACTAATAAAATAAGAACCAATGATATAACCAGTGAAGCTAAAAAAAATGAATGAAGCTTCTCCACACCTGCTAATTGCCACATTAACTATACTTCCCTTTATTGCATTCAGTAAACACCATTTTTTAAAATTGATTCATTAACTTTTTATTTAGTAAACACTCACTGCACCAACCCAACCGGACTGCATCGGGTCATCTGTCTGCTACACCTGTAGACTACGAGAGTCCCCTTTTGGTCTTAATGTGGAGCTCCGGAGCCACACTCAAGTCTCCAGACACGCATTTGCAAATTGCCACACGCATTTGCGAGTCGTCCACGGCGAGACTGTAGCAACACCCAAAGGCAGGGGACGCTGAATGTTGGCATTTTGTGCTCTCAGCCTGTCAGGCGAATATGTGGAAATTTATAAAAAAGCAGCTCGCATACTTGCTTACATTTGTCAAAAGTTTTTTTTATTTTTGCGGTGCAAAAGCTTCAGCACCTGGTATTCCCAGGCGGTCTCCCATCCAAGTACTAACCAGGCCCGACCCTGCTTAGCTTCCGAGATCGGACGAGATCGGGCGTTCTCAGGGTAGTATGGCCGTAAGCGAGAATGCCTTTCAAAATTTAGCATTTTATACATGTTGTCTTTATTGTGGCAAATACTTCAATCCAAAAACACGTAACAAGAATCTGAAACTATAACCACAGTCACAAATGTGTCACAACAATCTACAATGCATGATTGAAGTCACAGATATATGACAAATATCAGCAAATGTGTACAATGATTTGTTGGCACATACACGTGGTTAAATGCGGACAAAAATCCGTGGATGGGCGACCTGTAAAAACTGGACCTTTTCTTACAGGTGACGTTTGCTACAGTCCTGCCGCGGACGACTCGCAAATGCGTGTGCTGATTTGCAAATGCGTGTCAGGAGACTTGTGTGTGGCTCCGTAGCTACACATTCGGACCACATGGGGGCACTAATATTATACCAGCCCCGTACCACCAATATATACACCAATAACTTGGGGGGGCGTTCACTGCTATCCACCCATGGTCATGTACCATTTATTTGACATTATTTAAATTAAATTGGAATAAATGGAAGAATAAAGTGGAACTAATAAAATAAGAACCAATGATATAACCAGTGAAGCTAAAAAAAATGAATGAAGCTTCTCCACACCTGCTAATTGCCACATTAACTATACTTCCCTTTATTGCATTCAGTAAACACCATTTTTTAAAATTGATTCATTAACTTTTTATTTAGTAAACACTCACTGCACCAACCCAACCGGACTGCATCGGGTCATCTGTCTGCTACACCTGTAGACGACGAGAGTCCCCTTTTGGTCTTAATGTGGAGCTCCGGAGCCACACTCAAGTCTCCAGACACGCATTTGCAAATTGCCACACGCATTTGCGAGTCGTCCACGGCGAGACTGTAGCAACACCCAAAGGCAGGGGACGCTGAATGTTGGCATTTTGTGCTCTCAGCCTGTCAGGCGAATATGTGGAAATTTATAAAAAAGCAGCTCGCATACTTGCTTAGATTTGTCAAAGTTTTTTTTATTTATTTATTTTTTGCGGTGCAAAAGCTTACAGCACCTGGTATTCCCAGGCGGTCTCCCATCCAAGTACTAACCAGGCCCGACCCTGCTTAGCTTCCGAGATCGGACGAGATCGGGCGTTCTCAGGGTAGTATGGCCGTAAGCGAGAATTCCTTTCAAAATTTTGCATTTTATACATGTTGTCTTTATTGTGGCAAATACTTCAATCCAAAAACACGTAACAAGAATCTGAAACTATAACCACAGTCACAAATGTGTCACAACAATCTACAATGCATGATTGAAGTCACAGATATATGACAAATATCAGCAAATGTGTACAATGATTTGTTGGCACATACACATGGTTAAATGCGGACAAAAATCCGTAGATGGGCGACCTGTAAAAACGGGACCTTTTCTTACAGGTGACGTTTGCTACAGTCCTGCCGCGGACGACTCGCAAATGCGTGTGCTGATTTGCAAATGCGTGTCAGGAGAAATGTGTGTGGCTCCGTAGCTACACATTCGGACCACATGGGGGCACTAATATTATACCAGCCCCGTACCACCAATATATACACCAATAACTTGGGGGGGCGTTCACTGCTATCCACCCATGGTCATGTATCATTTATTTGACATTATTTAAATTAAATTGGAATAAATGGAAGAATAAAGTGGAACTAATAAAATAAGAACCAATGATATAACCAGTGAAGCTAAAAAAAATGAATGAAGCTTCTCCACACCTGCTAATTGCCACATTAACTATACTTCCCTTTATTGCATTCAGTAAACACCATTTTTTAAAATTGATTCATTAACTTTTTATTTAGTAAACACTCACTGCACCAACCCAACCGGACTGCATCGGGTCATCTGTCTGCTACACCTGTAGACTACGAGAGTCCCCTTTTGGTCTTAATGTGGAGCTCCGGAGCCACACTCAAGTCTCCAGACACGCATTTGCAAATTGCCACACGCATTTGCGAGTCGTCCACGGCGAGACTGTAGCAACACCCAAAGGCAGGGGACGCTGAATGTTGGCATTTTGTGCTCTCAGCCTGTCAGGCGAATATGTGGAAATTTATAAAAAAGCAGCTCGCATACTTGCTTACATTTGTCAAAAGTTTTTTTTATTTTTGCGGTGCAAAAGCTTCAGCACCTGGTATTCCCAGGCGGTCTCCCATCCAAGTACTAACCAGGCCCGACCCTGCTTAGCTTCCGAGATCGGACGAGATCGGGCGTTCTCAGGGTAGTATGGCCGTAAGCGAGAATTCCTTTCAAAATTTAGCATTTTATACATGTGGTCTTTATTGTGGCAAATACTTCAATCCAAAAACACGTAACAAGAATCTGAAACTATAACCACAGTCACAAATGTGTCACAACAATCTACAATGCATGATTGAAGTCACAGATATATGACAAATATCAGCAAATGTGTACAATGATTTGTTGGCACATACACATGGTTAAATGCGGACAAAAATCCGTGGATGGGCGACCTGTAAAAACTGGACCTTTTCTTACAGGTGACGTTTGCTACAGTCCTGCCGCGGACGACTCGCAAATGCGTGTGCTGATTTGCAAATGCGTGTCAGGAGACTTGTGTGTGGCTCCGTAGCTACACATTCGGACCACATGGGGGCACTAATATTATACCAGCCCCGTACCACCAATATATACACCAATAACTTGGGGGGGCGTTCACTGCTATCCACCCATGGTCATGTACCATTTATTTGACATTATTTAAATTAAATTGGAATAAATGGAAGAATAAAGTGGAACTAATAAAATAAGAACCAATGATATAACCAGTGAAGCTAAAAAAAATGAATGAAGCTTCTCCACACCTGCTAATTGCCACATTAACTATACTTCCCTTTATTGCATTCAGTAAACACCATTTTTTAAAATTGATTCATTAACTTTTTATTTAGTAAACACTCACTGCACCAACCCAACCGGACTGCATCGGGTCATCTGTCTGCTACACCTGTAGACGACGAGAGTCCCCTTTTGGTCTTAATGTGGAGCTCCGGAGCCACACTCAAGTCTCCAGACACGCATTTGCAAATTGCCACACGCATTTGCGAGTCGTCCACGGCGAGACTGTAGCAACACCCAAAGGCAGGGGACGCTGAATGTTGGCATTTTGTGCTCTCAGCCTGTCAGGCGAATATGTGGAAATTTATAAAAAAGCAGCTCGCATACTTGCTTACATTTGTCAAAAGTTTTTTTTATTTTTGCGGTGCAAAAGCTTACAGCACCTGGTATTCCCAGGCGGTCTCCCATCCAAGTACTAACCAGGCCCGACCCTGCTTAGCTTCCGAGATCGGGCGTTCTCAGGGTAGTATGGCCGTAAGCGAGAATTCCTTTCAAAATTTTGCATTTTATACATGTTGTCTTTATTGTGGCAAATACTTCAATCCAAAAACACGTAACAAGAATCTGAAACTATAACCACAGTCACAAATGTGTCACAACAATCTACAATGCATGATTGAAGTCACAGATATATGACAAATATCAGCAAATGTGTACAATGATTTGTTGGCACATACACATGGTTAAATGCGGACAAAAATCCGTGGATGGGCGACCTGTAAAAACTGGACCTTTTCTTACAGGTGACGTTTGCTACAGTCCTGCCGCGGACGACTCGCAAATGCGTGTGCTGATTTGCAAATGCGTGTCAGGAGACTTGTGTGTGGCTCCGTAGCTACACATTCGGACCACATGGGGGCACTAATATTATACCAGCCCCGTACCACCAATATATACACCAATAACTTGGGGGGGCGTTCACTGCTATCCACCCATGGTCATGTACCATTTATTTGACATTATTTAAATTAAATTGGAATAAATGGAAGAATAAAGTGGAACTAATAAAATAAGAACCAATGATATAACCAGTGAAGCTAAAAAAAATGAATGAAGCTTCTCCACACCTGCTAATTGCCACATTAACTATACTTCCCTTTATTGCATTCAGTAAACACCATTTTTTAAAATTGATTCATTAACTTTTTATTTAGTAAACACTCACTGCACCAACCCAACCGGACTGCATCGGGTCATCTGTCTGCTACACCTGTAGACGACGAGAGTCCCCTTTTGGTCTTAATGTGGAGCTCCGGAGCCACACTCAAGTCTCCAGACACGCATTTGCAAATTGCCACACGCATTTGCGAGTCGTCCACGGCGAGACTGTAGCAACACCCAAAGGCAGGGGACGCTGAATGTTGGCATTTTGTGCTCTCAGCCTGTCAGGCGAATATGTGGAAATTTATAAAAAAGCAGCTCGCATACTTGCTTACATTTGTCAAAAGTTTTTTTTATTTTTGCGGTGCAAAAGCTTACAGCACCTGGTATTCCCAGGCGGTCTCCCATCCAAGTACTAACCAGGCCCGACCCTGCTTAGCTTCCGAGATCGGGCGTTCTCAGGGTAGTATGGCCGTAAGCGAGAATTCCTTTCAAAATTTTGCATTTTATACATGTTGTCTTTATTGTGGCAAATACTTCAATCCAAAAATACGTAACAAGAATCTGAAACTATAACCACAGTCACAAATGTGTCACAACAATCTACAATGCATGATTGAAGTCACAGATATATGACAAATATCAGCAAATGTGTACAATGATTTGTTGGCACATACACATGGTTAAATGCGGACAAAAATCCGTAGATGGGCGACCTGTAAAAACGGGACCTTTTCTTACAGGTGACGTTTGCTACAGTCCTGCCGCGGACGACTCGCAAATGCGTGTGCTGATTTGCAAATGCGTGTCAGGAGACTTGTGTGTGGCTCCGTAGCTACACATTCGGACCACATGGGGGCACTAATATTATACCAGCCCCGTACCACCAATATATACACCAATAACTTGGGGGGGCGTTCACTGCTATCCACCCATGGTCATGTACCATTTATTTGACATTATTTAAATTAAATTGGAATAAATGGAAGAATAAAGTGGAACTAATAAAATAAGAACCAATGATATAACCAGTGAAGCTAAAAAAAATGAATGAAGCTTCTCCACACCTGCTAATTGCCACATTAACTATACTTCCCTTTATTGCATTCAGTAAACACCATTTTTTAAAATTGATTCATTAACTTTTTATTTAGTAAACACTCACTGCACCAACCCAACCGGACTGCATCGGGTCATCTGTCTGCTACACCTGTAGACTACGAGAGTCCCCTTTTGGTCTTAATGTGGAGCTCCGGAGCCACACTCAAGTCTCCAGACACGCATTTGCAAATTGCCACACGCATTTGCGAGTCGTCCACGGCGAGACTGTAGCAACACCCAAAGGCAGGGGACGCTGAATGTTGGCATTTTGTGCTCTCAGCCTGTCAGGCGAATATGTGGAAATTTATAAAAAAGCAGCTCGCATACTTGCTTACATTTGTCAAAAGTTTTTTTTATTTTTGCGGTGCAAAAGCTTACAGCACCTGGTATTCCCAGGCGGTCTCCCATCCAAGTACTAACCAGGTCCGACCCTGCTCAGCTTCCGAGATCGGACGAGATCGGGCGTTCTCAGGGTAGTATGGCCGTAAGTGAGAATTCCTTTCAAAATTTTGCATTTTATACATGTTGTCTTTATTGTGGCAAATACTTCAATCCAAAAACACGTAACAAGAATCTGAAACTATAACCACAGTCACAAATGTGTCACAACAATCTACAATGCATGATTGAAGTCACAGATATATGACAAATATCAGCAAATGTGTACAATGATTTGTTGGCACATACACATGGTTAAATGCGGACAAAAATCCGTAGATGGGCGACCTGTAAAAACGGGACCTTTTCTTACAGGTGACGTTTGCTACAGTCCTGCCGCGGACGACTCGCAAATGCGTGTGCTGATTTGCAAATGCGTGTCAGGAGAAATGTGTGTGGCTCCGTAGCTACACATTCGGACCACATGGGGGCACTAATATTATACCAGCCCCGTACCACCAATATATACACCAATAACTTGGGGGGGCGTTCACTGCTATCCACCCATGGTCATGTATCATTTATTTGACATTATTTAAATTAAATTGGAATAAATGGAAGAATAAAGTGGAACTAATAAAATAAGAACCAATGATATAACCAGTGAAGCTAAAAAAAATGAATGAAGCTTCTCCACACCTGCTAATTGCCACATTAACTATACTTCCCTTTATTGCATTCAGTAAACACCATTTTTTAAAATTGATTCATTAACTTTTTATTTAGTAAACACTCACTGCACCAACCCAACCGGACTGCATCGGGTCATCTGTCTGCTACACCTGTAGACTACGAGAGTCCCCTTTTGGTCTTAATGTGGAGCTCCGGAGCCACACTCAAGTCTCCAGACACGCATTTGCAAATTGCCACACGCATTTGCGAGTCGTCCACGGCGAGACTGTAGCAACACCCAAAGGCAGGGGACGCTGAATGTTGGCATTTTGTGCTCTCAGCCTGTCAGGCGAATATGTGGAAATTTATAAAAAAGCAGCTCGCATACTTGCTTACATTTGTCAAAAGTTTTTTTTATTTTTGCGGTGCAAAAGCTTCAGCACCTGGTATTCCCAGGCGGTCTCCCATCCAAGTACTAACCAGGCCCGACCCTGCTTAGCTTCCGAGATCGGACGAGATCGGGCGTTCTCAGGGTAGTATGGCCGTAAGCGAGAATTCCTTTCAAAATGTAGCATTTTATACATGTTGTCTTTATTGTGGCAAATACTTCAATCCAAAAACACGTAACAAGAATCTGAAACTATAACCACAGTCACAAATGTGTCACAACAATCTACAATGCATGATTGAAGTCACAGATATATGACAAATATCAGCAAATGTGTACAATGATTTGTTGGCACATACACATGGTTAAATGCGGACAAAAATCCGTGGATGGGCGACCTGTAAAAACTGGACCTTTTCTTACAGGTGACGTTTGCTACAGTCCTGCCGCGGACGACTCGCAAATGCGTGTGCTGATTTGCAAATGCGTGTCAGGAGACTTGTGTGTGGCTCCGTAGCTACACATTCGGACCACATGGGGGCACTAATATTATACCAGCCCCGTACCACCAATATATACACCAATAACTTGGGGGGGCGTTCACTGCTATCCACCCATGGTCATGTACCATTTATTTGACATTATTTAAATTAAATTGGAATAAATGGAAGAATAAAGTGGAACTAATAAAATAAGAACCAATGATATAACCAGTGAAGCTAAAAAAAATGAATGAAGCTTCTCCACACCTGCTAATTGCCACATTAACTATACTTCCCTTTATTGCATTCAGTAAACACCATTTTTTAAAATTGATTCATTAACTTTTTATTTAGTAAACACTCACTGCACCAACCCAACCGGACTGCATCGGGTCATCTGTCTGCTATACCTGTAGACGACGAGAGTCCCCTTTTGGTCTTAATGTGGAGCTCCGGAGCCACACTCAAGTCTCCAGACACGCATTTGCAAATTGCCACACGCATTTGCGAGTCGTCCACGGCGAGACTGTAGCAACACCCAAAGGCAGGGGACGCTGAATGTTGGCATTTTGTGCTCTCAGCCTGTCAGGCGAATATGTGGAAATTTATAAAAAAGCAGCTCGCATACTTGCTTACATTTGTCAAAAGTTTTTTTTATTTTTGCGGTGCAAAAGCTTACAGCACCTGGTATTCCCAGGCGGTCTCCCATCCAAGTACTAACCAGGCCCGACCCTGCTTAGCTTCCGAGATCGGGCGTTCTCAGGGTAGTATGGCCGTAAGCGAGAATTCCTTTCAAAATTTTGCATTTTATACATGTTGTCTTTATTGTGGCAAATACTTCAATCCAAAAATACGTAACAAGAATCTGAAACTATAACCACAGTCACAAATGTGTCACAACAATCTACAATGCATGATTGAAGTCACAGATATATGACAAATATCAGCAAATGTGTACAATGATTTGTTGGCACATACACATGGTTAAATGCGGACAAAAATCCGTAGATGGGCGACCTGTAAAAACGGGACCTTTTCTTACAGGTGACGTTTGCTACAGTCCTGCCGCGGACGACTCGCAAATGCGTGTGCTGATTTGCAAATGCGTGTCAGGAGACTTGTGTGTGGCTCCGTAGCTACACATTCGGACCACATGGGGGCACTAATATTATACCAGCCCCGTACCACCAATATATACACCAATAACTTGGGGGGGCGTTCACTGCTATCCACCCATGGTCATGTACCATTTATTTGACATTATTTAAATTAAATTGGAATAAATGGAAGAATAAAGTGGAACTAATAAAATAAGAACCAATGATATAACCAGTGAAGCTAAAAAAAATGAATGAAGCTTCTCCACACCTGCTAATTGCCACATTAACTATACTTCCCTTTATTGCATTCAGTAAACACCATTTTTTAAAATTGATTCATTAACTTTTTATTTAGTAAACACTCACTGCACCAACCCAACCGGACTGCATCGGGTCATCTGTCTGCTACACCTGTAGACGACGAGAGTCCCCTTTTGGTCTTAATGTGGAGCTCCGGAGCCACACTCAAGTCTCCAGACACGCATTTGCAAATTGCCACACGCATTTGCGAGTCGTCCACGGCGAGACTGTAGCAACACCCAAAGGCAGGGGACGCTGAATGTTGGCATTTTGTGCTCTCAGCCTGTCAGGCGAATATGTGGAAATTTATAAAAAAGCAGCTCGCATACTTGCTTACATTTGTCAAAAGTTTTTTTTATTTTTGCGGTGCAAAAGCTTACAGCACCTGGTATTCCCAGGCGGTCTCCCATCCAAGTACTAACCAGGCCCGACCCTGCTTAGCTTCCGAGATCGGGCGTTCTCAGGGTAGTATGGCCGTAAGCGAGAATTCCTTTCAAAATTTTGCATTTTATACATGTTGTCTTTATTGTGGCAAATACTTCAATCCAAAAATACGTAACAAGAATCTGAAACTATAACCACAGTCACAAATGTGTCACAACAATCTACAATGCATGATTGAAGTCACAGATATATGACAAATATCAGCAAATGTGTACAATGATTTGTTGGCACATACACATGGTTAAATGCGGACAAAAATCCGTAGATGGGCGACCTGTAAAAACGGGACCTTTTCTTACAGGTGACGTTTGCTACAGTCCTGCCGCGGACGACTCGCAAATGCGTGCGCTGATTTGCAAATGCGCGTCAGGAGACTTGTGTGTGGCTCCGTAGCTACACATTCGGACCACATGGGGGCACTAATATTATACCAGCCCCGTACCACCAATATATACACCAATAACTTGGGGGGGCGTTCACTGCTATCCACCCATGGTCATGTACCATTTATTTGACATTATTTAAATTAAATTGGAATAAATGGAAGAATAAAGTGGAACTAATAAAATAAGAACCAATGATATAACCAGTGAAGCTAAAAAAAATGAATGAAGCTTCTCCACACCTGCTAATTGCCACATTAACTATACTTCCCTTTATTGCATTCAGTAAACACCATTTTTTAAAATTGATTCATTAACTTTTTATTTAGTAAACACTCACTGCACCAACCCAACCGGACTGCATCGGGTCATCTGTCTGCTACACCTGTAGACTACGAGAGTCCCCTTTTGGTCTTAATGTGGAGCTCCGGAGCCACACTCAAGTCTCCAGACACGCATTTGCAAATTGCCACACGCATTTGCGAGTCGTCCACGGCGAGACTGTAGCAACACCCAAAGGCAGGGGACGCTGAATGTTGGCATTTTGTGCTCTCAGCCTGTCAGGCGAATATGTGGAAATTTATAAAAAAGCAGCTCGCATACTTGCTTACATTTGTCAAAAGTTTTTTTTATTTTTGCGGTGCAAAAGCTTACAGCACCTGGTATTCCCAGGCGGTCTCCCATCCAAGTACTAACCAGGTCCGACCCTGCTCAGCTTCCGAGATCGGACGAGATCGGGCGTTCTCAGGGTAGTATGGCCGTAAGTGAGAATTCCTTTCAAAATTTTGCATTTTATACATGTTGTCTTTATTGTGGCAAATACTTCAATCCAAAAACACGTAACAAGAATCTGAAACTATAACCACAGTCACAAATGTGTCACAACAATCTACAATGCATGATTGAAGTCACAGATATATGACAAATATCAGCAAATGTGTACAATGATTTGTTGGCACATACACATGGTTAAATGCGGACAAAAATCCGTAGATGGGCGACCTGTAAAAACGGGACCTTTTCTTACAGGTGACGTTTGCTACAGTCCTGCCGCGGACGACTCGCAAATGCGTGTGCTGATTTGCAAATGCGTGTCAGGAGACTTGTGTGTGGCTCCGTAGCTACACATTCGGACCACATGGGGGCACTAATATTATACCAGCCCCGTACCACCAATATATACACCAATAACTTGGGGGGGCGTTCACTGCTATCCACCCATGGTCATGTACCATTTATTTGACATTATTTAAATTAAATTGGAATAAATGGAAGAATAAAGTGGAACTAATAAAATAAGAACCAATGATATAACCAGTGAAGCTAAAAAAAATGAATGAAGCTTCTCCACACCTGCTAATTGCCACATTAACTATACTTCCCTTTATTGCATTCAGTAAACACCATTTTTTAAAATTGATTCATTAACTTTTTATTTAGTAAACACTCACTGCACCAACCCAACCGGACTGCATCGGGTCATCTGTCTGCTACACCTGTAGACTACGAGAGTCCCCTTTTGGTCTTAATGTGGAGCTCCGGAGCCACACTCAAGTCTCCAGACACGCATTTGCAAATTGCCACACGCATTTGCGAGTCGTCCACGGCGAGACTGTAGCAACACCCAAAGGCAGGGGACGCTGAATGTTGGCATTTTGTGCTCTCAGCCTGTCAGGCGAATATGTGGAAATTTATAAAAAAGCAGCTCGCATACTTGCTTACATTTGTCAAAAGTTTTTTTTATTTTTGCGGTGCAAAAGCTTACAGCACCTGGTATTCCCAGGCGGTCTCCCATCCAAGTACTAACCAGGCCCGACCCTGCTTAGCTTCCGAGATCGGACGAGATCGGGCGTTCTCAGGGTAGTATGGCCGTAAGCGAGAATTCCTTTCAAAATTTTGCATTTTATACATGTTGTCTTTATTGTGGCAAATACTTCAATCCAAAAACACGTAACAAGAATCTGAAACTATAACCACAGTCACAAATGTGTCACAACAATCTACAATGCATGATTGAAGTCACAGATATATGACAAATATCAGCAAATGTGTACAATGATTTGTTGGCACATACACATGGTTAAATGCGGACAAAAATCCGTGGATGGGCGACCTGTAAAAACTGGACCTTTTCTTACAGGTGACGTTTGCTACAGTCCTGCCGCGGACGACTCGCAAATGCGTGTGCTGATTTGCAAATGCGTGTCAGGAGACTTGTGTGTGGCTCCGTAGCTACACATTCGGACCACATGGGGGCACTAATATTATACCAGCCCCGTACCACCAATATATACACCAATAACTTGGGGGGGCGTTCACTGCTATCCACCCATGGTCATGTACCATTTATTTGACATTATTTAAATTAAATTGGAATAAATGGAAGAATAAAGTGGAACTAATAAAATAAGAACCAATGATATAACCAGTGAAGCTAAAAAAAATGAATGAAGCTTCTCCACACCTGCTAATTGCCACATTAACTATACTTCCCTTTATTGCATTCAGTAAACACCATTTTTTAAAATTGATTCATTAACTTTTTATTTAGTAAACACTCACTGCACCAACCCAACCGGACTGCATCGGGTCATCTGTCTGCTACACCTGTAGACTACGAGAGTCCCCTTTTGGTCTTAATGTGGAGCTCCGGAGCCACACTCAAGTCTCCAGACACGCATTTGCAAATTGCCACACGCATTTGCGAGTCGTCCACGGCGAGACTGTAGCAACACCCAAAGGCAGGGGACGCTGAATGTTGGCATTTTGTGCTCTCAGCCTGTCAGGCGAATATGTGGAAATTTATAAAAAAGCAGCTCGCATACTTGCTTACATTTGTCAAAAGTTTTTTTTATTTTTGCGGTGCAAAAGCTTACAGCACCTGGTATTCCCAGGCGGTCTCCCATCCAAGTACTAACCAGGCCCGACCCTGCTTAGCTTCCGAGATCGGACGAGATCGGGCGTTCTCAGGGTAGTATGGCCGTAAGCGAGAATTCCTTTCAAAATTTTGCATTTTATACATGTTGTCTTTATTGTGGCAAATCAATCCAAAAATACGTAACAAGAATCTGAAACTATAACCACAGTCACAAATGTGTCACAACAATCTACAATGCATGATTGAAGTCACAGATATATGACAAATATCAGCAAATGTGTACAATGATTTGTTGGCACATACACATGGTTAAATGCGGACAAAAATCCGTGGATGGGCGACCTGTAAAAACTGGACCTTTTCTTACAGGTGACGTTTGCTACAGTCCTGCCGCGGACGACTCGCAAATGCGTGTGCTGATTTGCAAATGCGTGTCAGGAGACTTGTGTGTGGCTCCGTAGCTACACATTCGGACCACATGGGGGCACTAATATTATACCAGCCCCGTACCACCAATATATACACCAATAACTTGGGGGGGCGTTCACTGCTATCCACCCATGGTCATGTACCATTTATTTGACATTATTTAAATTAAATTGGAATAAATGGAAGAATAAAGTGGAACTAATAAAATAAGAACCAATGATATAACCAGTGAAGCTAAAAAAAATGAATGAAGCTTCTCCACACCTGCTAATTGCCACATTAACTATACTTCCCTTTATTGCATTCAGTAAACACCATTTTTTTAAATTGATTCATTAACTTTTTATTTAGTAAACACTCACTGCACCAACCCAACCGGACTGCATCGGGTCATATGTCTGCTACACCTGTAGACTCCGAGGGTACCCTTTTGGTCTTAATGTGTGGCTCCGGAGCCACAGTCAAGTCTCCAGACACGCATTTGCAAATTGCCACACGCATTTGCGAGTCGTCCACGGCGAGACTGTAGCAACACCCAAAGGCAGGGGACGCTGAATGTTGGCAATTTGTGCTCTCAGCCTGTCAGGCGAATATGTGGAAATTTATAAAAAAGCAGCTCGCATACTTGCTTAGATTTGTCAAAGTTTTTTTTATTAATTTATTTTTTGCGGTGCAAAAGCTTACAGCACCTGGTATTCCCAGGCGGTCTCCCATCCAAGTACTAACCAGGCCCGACCATGCTTAGCTTCCGAGATCGGACGAGATCGGGCGTTCTCAGGGTAGTATGGCCGTAAGCGAGAATTCCTTTCAAAATTTTGCATTTTATACATGTTGTCTTTATTGTGGCAAATACTTCAATCCAAAAACACGTAACAAGAATCTGAAACTATAACCACAGTCACAAATGTGTCACAACAATCTACAATGCATGATTGAAGTCACAGATATATGACAAATATCAGCAAATGTGTACAATGATTTGTTGGCACATACACATGGTTAAATGCGGACAAAAATCCGTAGATGGGCGACCTGTAAAAACGGGACCTTTTCTTACAGGTGACGTTTGCTACAGTCCTGCCGCGGACGACTCGCAAATGCGTGTGCTGATTTGCAAATGCGTGTCAGGAGACTTGTGTGTGGCTCCGTAGCTACACATTCGGACCACATGGGGGCACTAATATTATACCAGCCCCGTACCACCAATATATACACCAATAACTTGGGGGGGCGTTCACTGCTATCCACCCATGGTCATGTACCATTTATTTGACATTATTTAAATTAAATTGGAATAAATGGAAGAATAAAGTGGAACTAATAAAATAAGAACCAATGATATAACCAGTGAAGCTAAAAAAAATGAATGAAGCTTCTCCACACCTGCTAATTGCCACATTAACTATACTTCCCTTTATTGCATTCAGTAAACACCATTTTTTTAAATTGATTCATTAACTTTTTATTTAGTAAACACTCACTGCACCAACCCAACCGGACTGCATCGGGTCATCTGTCTGCTACACCTGTAGACTACGAGAGTCCCCTTTTGGTCTTAATGTGGAGCTCCGGAGCCACACTCAAGTCTCCAGACACGCATTTGCAAATTGCCACACGCATTTGCGAGTCGTCCACGGCGAGACTGTAGCAACACCCAAAGGCAGGGGACGCTGAATGTTGGCATTTTGTGCTCTCAGCCTGTCAGGCGAATATGTGGAAATTTATAAAAAAGCAGCTCGCATACTTGCTTACATTTGTCAAAAGTTTTTTTTATTTTTGCGGTGCAAAAGCTTACAGCACCTGGTATTCCCAGGCGGTCTCCCATCCAAGTACTAACCAGGCCCGACCCTGCTTAACTTCCGAGATCGGACGAGATCGGGCGTTCTCAGGGTAGTATGGCCGTAAGCAAGAATTCCTTTCAAAATTTTGCATTTTATACATGTTGTCTTTATTGTGGCAAATACTTCAATCCAAAAACACGTAACAAGAATCTGAAACTATAACCACAGTCACAAATGTGTCACAACAATCTACAATGCATGATTGAAGTCACAGATATATGACAAATATCAGCAAATGTGTACAATGATTTGTTGGCACATACACACGGTTAAATGCGGACAAAAATCCGTAGATGGGCGACTTGTAAAAACGGGACCTTTTCTTACAGGTGACGTTTGCTACAGTCCTGCCGCGGACGACTCGCAAATGCGTGTGCTGATTTGCATATGCGTGTCAGGAGACTTGTGTGTGGCTCCGTAGCTACACATTCGGACCACATGGGGGCACTAATATTATACCAGCCCCGTACCACCAATATATACACCAATAACTTGGGGGGGCGTTCACTGCTATCCACCCATGGTCATGTACCATTTATTTGACATTATTTAAATTAAATTGGAATAAATGGAAGAATAAAGTGGAACTAATAAAATAAGAACCAATGATATAACCAGTGAAGCTAAAAAAAATGAATGAAGCTTCTCCACACCTGCTAATTGCCACATTAACTATACTTCCCTTTATTGCATTCAGTAAACACCATTTATTTAAATTGATTCATTAACTTTTTTTTTAGTAAACACTCACTGCACCAACCCAACCGGACTGCATCGGGTCATCTGTCTGCTACACCTGTAGACTACGAGAGTCCCCTTTTGGTCTTAATGTGGAGCTCCGGAGCCACACTCAAGTCTCCAGACACGCATTTGCAAATTGCCACACGCATTTGCGAGTCGTCCACGGCGAGACTGTAGCAACACCCAAAGGCAAGGGACGCTGAATGTTGGCATTTTGTGCTCTCAGCCTGTCAGGCGAATATGTGGAAATTTATAAAAAAGCAGCTCGCATACTTGCTTACATTTGTCAAAAGTTTTTTTTATTTTTGCGGTGCAAAAGCTTACAGCACCTGGTATTCCCAGGCGGTCTCCCATCCAAGTACTAACCAGGCCCGACCCTGCTTAGCTTCCGAGATCGGACGAGATCGGGCGTTCTCAGGGTAGTATGGCCGTAAGCGAGAATTCCTTTCAAAATTTTGCATTTTATACATGTTGTCTTTATTGTGGCAAATACTTCAATCCAAAAACACGTAACAAGAATCTGAAACTATAATCACAGTCACAAATGTGTCACAACAATCTACAATGCATGATTGAAGTCACAGATATATGACAAATATCAGCAAATGTGTACAATGATTTGTTGGCACATACACATGGTTAAATGCGGACAAAAATCCGTAGATGGGCGACTTGTAAAAACGGGACCTTTTCTTACAGGTGACGTTTGCTACAGTCCTGCCGCGGACGACTCGCAAATGCGTGTGCTGATTTGCAAATGCGTGTCAGGAGACTTGTGTGTGGCTCCGTAGCTACACATTCGGACCACATGGGGGCACTAATATTATACCAGCCCCGTACCACCAATATATACACCAATAACTTGGGGGGGCGTTCACTGCTATCCACCCATGGTCATGTACCATTTATTTGACATTATTTAAATTAAATTGGAATAAATGGAAGAATAAAGTGGAACTAATAAAATAAGAACCAATGATATAACCAGTGAAGCTAAAAAAAATGAATGAAGCTTCTCCACACCTGCTAATTGCCACATTAACTATACTTCCCTTTATTGCATTCAGTAAACACCATTTTTTTAAATTGATTCATTAACTTTTTATTTAGTAAACACTCACTGCACCAACCCAACCGGACTGCATCGGGTCATCTGTCTGCTACACCTGTAGACTACGAGAGTCCCCTTTTGGTCTTAATGTGGAGCTCCGGAGCCACACTCAAGTCTCCAGACACGCATTTGCAAATTGCCACGCGCATTTGCGAGTCGTCCACGGCGAGACTGTAGCAACACCCAAAGGCAGGGGACGCTGAATGTTGGCATTTTGTGCTCTCAGCCTGTCAGGCGAATATGTGGAAATTTATAAAAAAGCAGCTCGCATACTTGCTTACATTTGTCAAAAGTTTTTTTTATTTTTGCGGTGCAAAAGCTTACAGCACCTGGTATTCCCAGGCGGTCTCCCATCCAAGTACTAACCAGGCCCGACACTGCTTAGCTTCCGAGATCGGACGAGATCGGGCGTTCTCAGGGTAGTATGGCCGTAAGCGAGAATTCCTTTCAAAATTTTGCATTTTATACATGTTGTCTTTATTGTGGCAAATACTTCAATGCAAAAATACGTAACAAGAATCTGAAACTATAACCACAGTCACAAATGTGTCACAACAATCTACAATGCATGATTGAAGTCACAGATATATGACAAATATCAGCAAATGTGTACAGTGATTTGTTGGCACATACACATGGTTAAATGCGGACAAAAATCCGTAGATGGGCGACCTGTAAAAACGGGACCTTTTCTTACAGGTGACGTTTGCTACAGTCCTGCCGCGGACGACTCGCAAATGCGTGTGCTGATTTGCAAATGCGTGTCAGGAGACTTGTGTGTGGCTCCGTAGCTACACATTCGGACCACATGGGGGCACTAATATTATACCAGCCCCGTACCACCAATATATACACCAATAACTTGGGGGGGCGTTCACTGCTATCCACCCATGGTCATGTACCATTTATTTGACATTATTTAAATTAAATTGGAATAAATGGAAGAATAAAGTGGAACTAATAAAATAAGAACCAATGATATAACCAGTGAAGCTAAAAAAAATGAATGAAGCTTCTCCACACCTGCTAATTGCCACATTAACTATACTTCCCTTTATTGCATTCAGTAAACACCATTTTTTTAAATTGATTCATTAACTTTTTATTTAGTAAACACTCACTGCACCAACCCAACCGGACTGCATCGGGTCATCTGTCTGCTACACCTGTAGACTACGAGAGTCCCCTTTTGGTCTTAATGTGGAGCTCCGGAGCCACACTCAAGTCTCCAGACACGCATTTGCAAATTGCCACGCGCATTTGCTAGTCGTCCACGGCGAGACTGTAGCAACACCCAAAGGCAGGGGACGCTGAATGTTGGCATTTTGTGCTCTCAGCCTGTCAGGCGAATATGTGGAAATTTATAAAAAAGCAGCTCGCATACTTGCTTACATTTGTCAAAAGTTTTTTTTATTTTTGCGGTGCAAAAGCTTACAGCACCTGGTATTCCCAGGCGGTCTCCCATCCAAGTACTAACCAGGCCCGACCCTGCTTAGCTACCGAGATCGGACGAGATCGGGCGTTCTCAGGGTAGTATGGCCGTAAGCGAGAATTCCTTTCAAAATTTTGCATTTTATACATGTTGTCTTTATTGTGGCAAATACTTCAATCCAAAAATACGTAACAAGAATCTGAAACTATAACCACAGTCACAAATGTGTCACAACAATCTACAATGCATGATTGAAGTCACAGATATATGACAAATATCAGCAAATGTGTACAATGATTTGTTGGCACATACACATGGTTAAATGCGGACAAAAATCCGTAGATGGGCGACCTGTAAAAACGGGACCTTTTCTTACAGGTGACGTTTGCTACAGTCCTGCCGCGGACGACTCGCAAATGCGTGTGCTGATTTGCAAATGCGTGTCAGGAGACTTGTGTGTGGCTCCGTAGCTACACATTCGGACCACATGGGGGCACTAATATTATACCAGCCCCGTACCACCAATATATACACCAATAACTTGGGGGGGCGTTCACTGCTATCCACCCATGGTCATGTACCATTTATTTGACATTATTTAAATTAAATTGGAATAAATGGAAGAATAAAGTGGAACTAATAAAATAAGAACCAATGATATAACCAGTGAAGCTAAAAAAAATGAATGAAGCTTCTCCACACCTGCTAATTGCCACATTAACTATACTTCCCTTTATTGCATTCAGTAAACGCCATTTTTTAAAATTGATTCATTAACTTTTTATTTAGTAAACACTCACTGCACCAACCCAACCGGACTGCATCGGGTCATATGTCTGCTACACCTGTAGACTCCGAGGGTACCCTTTTGGTCTTAATGTGTGGCTCCGGAGCCACACTCAAGTCTCCAGACACGCATTTGCAAATTGCCACACGCATTTGCGAGTCGTCCACGGCGAGACTGTAGCAACACCCAAAGGCAGGGGACGCTGAATGTTGGCATTTTGTGCTCTCAGCCTGTCAGGCGAATATGTGGGAATTTATAAAAAAGCAGCTCGCATACTTGCTTACATTTGTCAAAAGTTTTTTTTATTTTTGCGGTGCAAAAGCTTACAGCACCTGGTATTCCCAGGCGGTCTCCCATCCAAGTACTAACCAGGCCCGACCCTGCTTAGCTTCCGAGATCGGACGAGATCGGGCGTTCTCAGGGTAGTATGGCCGTAAGCGAGAATTCCTTTCAAAATTTTGCATTTTATACATGTTGTCTTTATTGTGGCAAATACTTCAATCCAAAAACACGTAACAAGAATCTGAAACTATAACCACAGTCACAAATGTGTCACAACAATCTACAATGCATGATTGAAGTCACAGATATATGACAAATATCAGCAAATGTGTACAATGATTTGTTGGCACATACACATGGTTAAATGCGGACAAAAATCCGTAGATGGGCGACCTGTAAAAACGGGACCTTTTCTTACAGGTGACTTTTTCTACAGTCCTGCCGCGGACGACTCGCAAATGCATGTGCTGATTTGCAAATGCGTGTCAGGAGACTTGTGTGTGGCTCCGTAGCTACACATTCGGACCACATGGGGGCACTAATATTATACCAGCCCCGTACCACCAATATATACACCAATAACTTGGGGGGGCGTTCACTGCTATCCACCCATGGTCATGTACCATTTATTTGACATTATTTAAATTAAATTGGAATAAATGGAAGAATAAAGTGGAACTAATAAAATAAGAACCAATGATATAACCAGTGAAGCTAAAAAAAATGAATGAAGCTTCTCCACACCTGCTAATTGCCACATTAACTATACTTCCCTTTATTGCATTCAGTAAACACCATTTTTTTAAATTGATTCATTAACTTTTTATTTAGTAAACACTCACTGCACCAACCCAACCGGACTGCATCGGGTCATCTGTCTGCTACACCTGTAGACTACGAGAGTCCCCTTTTGGTCTTAATGTGGAGCTCCGGAGCCACACTCAAGTCTCCAGACACGCATTTGCAAATTGCCACACGCATTTGCGAGTCGTCCACGGCGAGACTGTAGCAACACCCAAAGGCAGGGGACGCTGAATGTTGGCATTTTGTGCTCTCAGCCTGTCAGGCGAATATGTGGAAATTTATAAAAAAGCAGCTCGCATACTTGCTTACATTTGTCAAAAGTTTTTTTTATTTTTGCGGTGCAAAAGCTTACAGCACCTGGTATTCCCAGGCGGTCTCCCATCCAAGTACTAACCAGGCCCGACCCTGCTTAGCTTCCGAGATCGGACGAGATCGGGCGTTCTCAGGGTAGTATGGCCGTAAGCGAGAATTCCTTTCAAAATTTTGCATTTTATACATGTTGTCTTTATTGTGGCAAATACTTCAATCCAAAAATACGTAACAAGAATCTGAAACTATAACCACAGTCACAAATGTGTCACAACAATCTACAATGCATGATTGAAGTCACAGATATATGACAAATATCAGCAAATGTGTACAATGATTTGTTGGCACATACACATGGTTAAATGCGGACAAAAATCCGTAGATGGGCGACCTGTAAAAACGGGACCTTTTCTTACAGGTGACGTTTGCTACAGTCCTGCCGCGGACGACTCGCAAATGCGTGTGCTGATTTGCAAATGCGTGTCAGGAGACTTGTGTGTGGCTCCGTAGCTACACATTCGGACCACATGGGGGCACTAATATTATACCAGCCCCGTACCACCAATATATACACCAATAACTTGGGGGGGCGTTCACTGCTATCCACCCATGGTCATGTACCATTTATTTGACATTATTTAAATTAAATTGGAATAAATGGAAGAATAAAGTGGAACTAATAAAATAAGAAACAATGATATAACCAGTGAAGCTAAAAAAAATGAATGAAGCTTCTCCACACCTGCTAATTGCCACATTAACTATACTTCCCTTTATTGCATTCAGTAAACGCCATTTTTTAAAATTGATTCATTAACTTTTTATTTAGTAAACACTCACTGCACCAACCCAACCGGACTGCATCGGGTCATCTGTCTGCTACACCTGTAGACTACGAGAGTCCCCTTTTGGTCTTAATGTGGAGCTCCGGAGCCA
The DNA here is from genome assembly GCF_059441095.1 of Idiotropiscis lumnitzeri. Lineage (NCBI taxonomy): Eukaryota > Metazoa > Chordata > Actinopteri > Syngnathiformes > Syngnathidae > Idiotropiscis > Idiotropiscis lumnitzeri. Next base: position 20,524,416 of record NC_142399.1, on the reverse strand, counting down.
CACTCAAGTCTCCAGACACGCATTTGCAAATTGCCACACGCATTTGCGAGTCGTCCACGGCGAGACTGTAGCAACACCCAAAGGCAGGGGACGCTGAATGTTGGCATTTTGTGCTCTCAGCCTGTCAGGCGAATATGTGGGAATTTATAAAAAAGCAGCTCGCATACTTGCTTACATTTGTCAAAAGTTTTTTTTATTTTTGCGGTGCAAAACCTTACAGCACCTGGTATTCCCAGGCGGTCTCCCATCCAAGTACTAACCAGGCCCGACCCTGCTTAGCTTCCGAGATCGGACGAGATCGGGCGTTCTCAGGGTAGTATGGCCGTAAGCGAGAATTCCTTTCAAAATTTTGCATTTTATACATGTTGTCTTTATTGTGGCAAATACTTCAATCCAAAAACACGTAACAAGAATCAGAAACTATAATCACAGTCACAAATGTGTCACAACAATCTACAATGCATGATTGAAGTCACAGATATATGACAAATATCAGCAAATGTGTACAATGATTTGTTGGCACATACACTTGGTTAAATGCGGACAAAAATCCGTAGATGGGCGACCTGTAAAAACGGGACCTTTTCTTACAGGTGACGTTTGCTACAGTCCTGCCGCGGACGACTCGCAAATGCGTGTGCTGATTTGCAAATGCGTGTCAGGAGACTTGTGTGTGGCTCCGTAGCTACACATTCGGACCACATGGGGGCACTAATATTATACCAGCCCCGTACCACCAATATATACACCAATAACTTGGGGGGGCGTTCACTGCTATCCACCCATGGTCATGTACCATTTATTTGACATTATTTAAATTAAATTGGAATAAATGGAAGAATAAAGTGGAACTAATAAAATAAGAACCAATGATATAACCAGTGAAGCTAAAAAAAATGAATGAAGCTTCTCCACACCTGCTAATTGCCACATTAACTATACTTCCCTTTATTGCATTCAGTAAACACCATTTTTTTAAATTGATTCATTAACTTTTTATTTAGTAAACACTCACTGCACCAACCCAACCGGACTGCATCGGGTCATATGTCTGCTACACCTGTAGACTCCGAGGGTACCCTTTTGGTCTTAATGTGTGGCTCCGGAGCCACAGTCAAGTCTCCAGACACGCATTTGCAAATTGCCACACGCATTTGCGAGTCGTCCACGGCGAGACTGTAGCAACACCCAAAGGCAGGGGACGCTGAATGTTGGCAATTTGTGCTCTCAGCCTGTCAGGCGAATATGTGGAAATTTATAAAAAAGCAGCTCGCATACTTGCTTAGATTTGTCAAAGTTTTTTTTATTTATTTATTTTTTGCGGTGCAAAAGCTTACAGCACCTGGTATTCCCAGGCGGTCTCCCATCCAAGTACTAACCAGGCCCGACCATGCTTAGCTTCCGAGATCGGACGAGATCGGGCGTTCTCAGGGTAGTATGGCCGTAAGCGAGAATTCCTTTCAAAATTTTGCATTTTATACATGTTGTCTTTATTGTGGCAAATACTTCAATCCAAAAACACGTAACAAGAATCTGAAACTATAACCACAGTCACAAATGTGTCACAACAATCTACAATGCATGATTGAAGTCACAGATATATGACAAATATCAGCAAATGTGTACAATGATTTGTTGGCACATACACATGGTTAAATGCGGACAAAAATCCGTAGATGGGCGACCTGTAAAAACGGGACCTTTTCTTACAGGTGACGTTTGCTACAGTCCTGCCGCGGACGACTCGCAAATGCGTGTGCTGATTTGCAAATGCGTGTCAGGAGACTTGTGTGTGGCTCCGTAGCTACACATTCGGACCACATGGGGGCACTAATATTATACCAGCCCCGTACCACCAATATATACACCAATAACTTGGGGGGGCGTTCACTGCTATCCACCCATGGTCATGTACCATTTATTTGACATTATTTAAATTAAATTGGAATAAATGGAAGAATAAAGTGGAACTAATAAAATAAGAACCAATGATATAACCAGTGAAGCTAAAAAAAATGAATGAAGCTTCTCCACACCTGCTAATTGCCACATTAACTATACTTCCCTTTATTGCATTCAGTAAACACCATTTTTTTAAATTGATTCATTAACTTTTTATTTAGTAAACACTCACTGCACCAACCCAACCGGACTGCATCGGGTCATCTGTCTGCTACACCTGTAGACTACGAGAGTCCCCTTTTGGTCTTAATGTGGAGCTCCGGAGCCACACTCAAGTCTCCAGACACGCATTTGCAAATTGCCACACGCATTTGCGAGTCGTCCACGGCGAGACTGTAGCAACACCCAAAGGCAGGGGACGCTGAATGTTGGCATTTTGTGCTCTCAGCCTGTCAGGCGAATATGTGGAAATTTATAAAAAAGCAGCTCGCATACTTGCTTACATTTGTCAAAAGTTTTTTTTATTTTTGCGGTGCAAAAGCTTACAGCACCTGGTATTCCCAGGCGGTCTCCCATCCAAGTACTAACCAGGCCCGACCCTGCTTAGCTTCCGAGATCGGACGAGATCGGGCGTTCTCAGGGTAGTATGGCCGTAAGCGAGAATTCCTTTCAAAATTTTGCATTTTATACATGTTGTCTTTATTGTGGCAAATACTTCAATCCAAAAACACGTAACAAGAATCTGAAACTATAACCACAGTCACAAATGTGTCACAACAATCTACAATGCATGATTGAAGTCACAGATATATGACAAATATCAGCAAATGTGTACAATGATTTGTTGGCACATACACACGGTTAAATGCGGACAAAAATCCGTAGATGGGCGACTTGTAAAAACGGGACCTTTTCTTACAGGTGACGTTTGCTACAGTCCTGCCGCGGACGACTCGCAAATGCGTGTGCTGATTTGCATATGCGTGTCAGGAGACTTGTGTGTGGCTCCGTAGCTACACATTCGGACCACATGGGGGCACTAATATTATACCAGCCCCGTACCACCAATATATACACCAATAACTTGGGGGGGCGTTCACTGCTATCCACCCATGGTCATGTACCATTTATTTGACATTATTTAAATTAAATTGGAATAAATGGAAGAATAAAGTGGAACTAATAAAATAAGAACCAATGATATAACCAGTGAAGCTAAAAAAAATGAATGAAGCTTCTCCACACCTGCTAATTGCCACATTAACTATACTTCCCTTTATTGCATTCAGTAAACACCATTTATTTAAATTGATTCATTAACTTTTTTTTTAGTAAACACTCACTGCACCAACCCAACCGGACTGCATCGGGTCATCTGTCTGCTACACCTGTAGACTACGAGAGTCCCCTTTTGGTCTTAATGTGGAGCTCCGGAGCCACACTCAAGTCTCCAGACACGCATTTGCAAATTGCCACACGCATTTGCGAGTCGTCCACGGCGAGACTGTAGCAACACCCAAAGGCAGGGGACGCTGAATGTTGGCATTTTGTGCTCTCAGCCTGTCAGGCGAATATGTGGAAATTTATAAAAAAGCAGCTCGCATACTTGCTTACATTTGTCAAAAGTTTTTTTTATTTTTGCGGTGCAAAAGCTTACAGCACCTGGTATTCCCAGGCGGTCTCCCATCCAAGTACTAACCAGGCCCGACCCTGCTTAGCTTCCGAGATCGGACGAGATCGGGCGTTCTCAGGGTAGTATGGCCGTAAGCGAGAATTCCTTTCAAAATTTTGCATTTTATACATGTTGTCTTTATTGTGGCAAATACTTCAATCCAAAAACACGTAACAAGAATCTGAAACTATAACCACAGTCACAAATGTGTCACAACAATCTACAATGCATGATTGAAGTCACAGATATATGACAAATATCAGCAAATGTGTACAATGATTTGTTGGCACATACACATGGTTAAATGCGGACAAAAATCCGTAGATGGGCGACCTGTAAAAACGGGACCTTTTCTTACAGGTGACGTTTGCTACAGTCCTGCCGCGGACGACTCGCAAATGCGTGTGCTGATTTGCAAATGCGTGTCAGGAGACTTGTGTGTGGCTCCGTAGCTACACATTCGGACCACATGGGGGCACTAATATTATACCAGCCCCGTACCACCAATATATACACCAATAACTTGGGGGGGCGTTCACTGCTATCCACCCATGGTCATGTACCATTTATTTGACATTATTTAAATTAAATTGGAATAAATGGAAGAATAAAGTGGAACTAATAAAATAAGAACCAATGATATAACCAGTGAAGCTAAAAAAAATGAATGAAGCTTCTCCACACCTGCTAATTGCCACATTAACTATACTTCCCTTTATTGCATTCAGTAAACACCATTTTTTTAAATTGATTCATTAACTTTTTATTTAGTAAACACTCACTGCACCAACCCAACCGGACTGCATCGGGTCATCTGTCTGCTACACCTGTAGACTACGAGAGTCCCCTTTTGGTCTTAATGTGGAGCTCCGGAGCCACACTCAAGTCTCCAGACACGCATTTGCAAATTGCCACACGCATTTGCGAGTCGTCCACGGCGAGACTGTAGCAACACCCAAAGGCAGGGGACGCTGAATGTTGGCATTTTGTGCTCTCAGCCTGTCAGGCGAATATGTGGAAATTTATAAAAAAGCAGCTCGCATACTTGCTTACATTTGTCAAAAGTTTTTTTTATTTTTGCGGTGCAAAAGCTTACAGCACCTGGTATTCCCAGGCGGTCTCCCATCCAAGTACTAACCAGGCCCGACCCTGCTTAGCTTCCGAGATCGGACGAGATCGGGCGTTCTCAGGGTAGTATGGCCGTAAGCGAGAATTCCTTTCAAAATTTTGCATTTTATACATGTTGTCTTTATTGTGGCAAATACTTCAATCCAAAAACACGTAACAAGAATCTGAAACTATAACCACAGTCACAAATGTGTCACAACAATCTACAATGCATGATTGAAGTCACAGATATATGACAAATATCAGCAAATGTGTACAATGATTTGTTGGCACATACACACGGTTAAATGCGGACAAAAATCCGTAGATGGGCGACTTGTAAAAACGGGACCTTTTCTTACAGGTGACGTTTGCTACAGTCCTGCCGCGGACGACTCGCAAATGCGTGTGCTGATTTGCATATGCGTGTCAGGAGACTTGTGTGTGGCTCCGTAGCTACACATTCGGACCACATGGGGGCACTAATATTATACCAGCCCCGTACCACCAATATATACACCAATAACTTGGGGGGGCGTTCACTGCTATCCACCCATGGTCATGTACCATTTATTTGACATTATTTAAATTAAATTGGAATAAATGGAAGAATAAAGTGGAACTAATAAAATAAGAACCAATGATATAACCAGTGAAGCTAAAAAAAATGAATGAAGCTTCTCCACACCTGCTAATTGCCACATTAACTATACTTCCCTTTATTGCATTCAGTAAACACCATTTATTTAAATTGATTCATTAACTTTTTTTTTAGTAAACACTCACTGCACCAACCCAACCGGACTGCATCGGGTCATCTGTCTGCTACACCTGTAGACTACGAGAGTCCCCTTTTGGTCTTAATGTGGAGCTCCGGAGCCACACTCAAGTCTCCAGACACGCATTTGCAAATTGCCACACGCATTTGCGAGTCGTCCACGGCGAGACTGTAGCAACACCCAAAGGCAGGGGACGCTGAATGTTGGCATTTTGTGCTCTCAGCCTGTCAGGCGAATATGTGGAAATTTATAAAAAAGCAGCTCGCATACTTGCTTACATTTGTCAAAAGTTTTTTTTATTTTTGCGGTGCAAAAGCTTACAGCACCTGGTATTCCCAGGCGGTCTCCCATCCAAGTACTAACCAGGCCCGACCCTGCTTAGCTTCCGAGATCGGACGAGATCGGGCGTTCTCAGGGTAGTATGGCCGTAAGCGAGAATTCCTTTCAAAATTTTGCATTTTATACATGTTGTCTTTATTGTGGCAAATACTTCAATCCAAAAACACGTAACAAGAATCTGAAACTATAATCACAGTCACAAATGTGTCACAACAATCTACAATGCATGATTGAAGTCACAGATATATGACAAATATCAGCAAATGTGTACAATGATTTGTTGGCACATACACATGGTTAAATGCGGACAAAAATCCGTAGATGGGCGACTTGTAAAAACGGGACCTTTTCTTACAGGTGACGTTTGCTACAGTCCTGCCGCGGACGACTCGCAAATGCGTGTGCTGATTTGCAAATGCGTGTCAGGAGACTTGTGTGTGGCTCCGTAGCTACACATTCGGACCACATGGGGGCACTAATATTATACCAGCCCCGTACCACCAATATATACACCAATAACTTGGGGGGGCGTTCACTGCTATCCACCCATGGTCATGTACCATTTATTTGACATTATTTAAATTAAATTGGAATAAATGGAAGAATAAAGTGGAACTAATAAAATAAGAACCAATGATATAACCAGTGAAGCTAAAAAAAATGAATGAAGCTTCTCCACACCTGCTAATTGCCACATTAACTATACTTCCCTTTATTGCATTCAGTAAACACCATTTTTTTAAATTGATTCATTAACTTTTTATTTAGTAAACACTCACTGCACCAACCCAACCGGACTGCATCGGGTCATCTGTCTGCTACACCTGTAGACTACGAGAGTCCCCTTTTGGTCTTAATGTGGAGCTCCGGAGCCACACTCAAGTCTCCAGACACGCATTTGCAAATTGCCACGCGCATTTGCTAGTCGTCCACGGCGAGACTGTAGCAACACCCAAAGGCAGGGGACGCTGAATGTTGGCATTTTGTGCTCTCAGCCTGTCAGGCGAATATGTGGAAATTTATAAAAAAGCAGCTCGCATACTTGCTTACATTTGTCAAAAGTTTTTTTTATTTTTGCGGTGCAAAAGCTTACAGCACCTGGTATTCCCAGGCGGTCTCCCATCCAAGTACTAACCAGGCCCGACCCTGCTTAGCTACCGAGATCGGACGAGATCGGGCGTTCTCAGGGTAGTATGGCCGTAAGCGAGAATTCCTTTCAAAATTTTGCATTTTATACATGTTGTCTTTATTGTGGCAAATACTTCAATCCAAAAATACGTAACAAGAATCTGAAACTATAACCACAGTCACAAATGTGTCACAACAATCTACAATGCATGATTGAAGTCACAGATATATGACAAATATCAGCAAATGTGTACAATGATTTGTTGGCACATACACATGGTTAAATGCGGACAAAAATCCGTAGATGGGCGACCTGTAAAAACGGGACCTTTTCTTACAGGTGACGTTTGCTACAGTCCTGCCGCGGACGACTCGCAAATGCGTGTGCTGATTTGCAAATGCGTGTCAGGAGACTTGTGTGTGGCTCCGTAGCTACACATTCGGACCACATGGGGGCACTAATATTATACCAGCCCCGTACCACCAATATATACACCAATAACTTGGGGGGGCGTTCACTGCTATCCACCCATGGTCATGTACCATTTATTTGACATTATTTAAATTAAATTGGAATAAATGGAAGAATAAAGTGGAACTAATAAAATAAGAACCAATGATATAACCAGTGAAGCTAAAAAAAATGAATGAAGCTTCTCCACACCTGCTAATTGCCACATTAACTATACTTCCCTTTATTGCATTCAGTAAACGCCATTTTTTAAAATTGATTCATTAACTTTTTATTTAGTAAACACTCACTGCACCAACCCAACCGGACTGCATCGGGTCATATGTCTGCTACACCTGTAGACTCCGAGGGTACCCTTTTGGTCTTAATGTGTGGCTCCGGAGCCACACTCAAGTCTCCAGACACGCATTTGCAAATTGCCACACGCATTTGCGAGTCGTCCACGGCGAGACTGTAGCAACACCCAAAGGCAGGGGACGCTGAATGTTGGCATTTTGTGCTCTCAGCCTGTCAGGCGAATATGTGGGAATTTATAAAAAAGCAGCTCGCATACTTGCTTACATTTGTCAAAAGTTTTTTTTATTTTTGCGGTGCAAAAGCTTACAGCACCTGGTATTCCCAGGCGGTCTCCCATCCAAGTACTAACCAGGCCCGACCCTGCTTAGCTTCCGAGATCGGACGAGATCGGGCGTTCTCAGGGTAGTATGGCCGTAAGCGAGAATTCCTTTCAAAATTTTGCATTTTATACATGTTGTCTTTATTGTGGCAAATACTTCAATCCAAAAACACGTAACAAGAATCTGAAACTATAACCACAGTCACAAATGTGTCACAACAATCTACAATGCATGATTGAAGTCACAGATATATGACAAATATCAGCAAATGTGTACAATGATTTGTTGGCACATACACATGGTTAAATGCGGACAAAAATCCGTAGATGGGCGACCTGTAAAAACGGGACCTTTTCTTACAGGTGACTTTTTCTACAGTCCTGCCGCGGACGACTCGCAAATGCATGTGCTGATTTGCAAATGCGTGTCAGGAGACTTGTGTGTGGCTCCGTAGCTACACATTCGGACCACATGGGGGCACTAATATTATACCAGCCCCGTACCACCAATATATACACCAATAACTTGGGGGGGCGTTCACTGCTATCCACCCATGGTCATGTACCATTTATTTGACATTATTTAAATTAAATTGGAATAAATGGAAGAATAAAGTGGAACTAATAAAATAAGAACCAATGATATAACCAGTGAAGCTAAAAAAAATGAATGAAGCTTCTCCACACCTGCTAATTGCCACATTAACTATACTTCCCTTTATTGCATTCAGTAAACACCATTTTTTTAAATTGATTCATTAACTTTTTATTTAGTAAACACTCACTGCACCAACCCAACCGGACTGCATCGGGTCATCTGTCTGCTACACCTGTAGACTACGAGAGTCCCCTTTTGGTCTTAATGTGGAGCTCCGGAGCCACACTCAAGTCTCCAGACACGCATTTGCAAATTGCCACACGCATTTGCGAGTCGTCCACGGCGAGACTGTAGCAACACCCAAAGGCAGGGGACGCTGAATGTTGGCATTTTGTGCTCTCAGCCTGTCAGGCGAATATGTGGGAATTTATAAAAAAGCAGCTCGCATACATTTGTCAAAAGTTTTTTTTATTTTTGCGGTGCAAAAGCTTACAGCACCTGGTATTCCCAGGCGGTCTCCCATCCAAGTACTAACCAGGCCCGACCCTGCTTAGCTTCCGAGATCGGACGAGATCGGGCGTTCTTTTTTTTTTTTTTTTTTTATTATTGTAATAAAAACATCTGTACAAATAGAGGTTTGACTCAAGATCCAAACATTCGTGAACAAACATCAGTAGGGATGTCCAACGATAGACAGTCGTAACCAAGGATGCATTTTAAAAATGAAAGTCCAGACTGTTGTCAGCAGAGAAAGTTACTAGTCCGTTGTTTACTGCCAAGTCGTCTTGAAAACGTTGGGGTCGATGTTCCTGAAGATGGGTGAGATGGGAGATGACCAACGATTTGAAGATGGACCAGTGATCGCCTTTCCTTTTTTCATGCAGGTGGATGTTTCTTGTGATGACGATGGAATGACGTGCTATGGCCAAGAGCAGCTTGAGGGCTTTGACATTTAGGCCTTTCCATGGTGAAGGGATGATACCGAACAGGAGAAGCCAGGAATTCTGGTCACCGCCACCACCGACTACCGGCGAGGGGAGTTTCACCCCCAGCCTCCTGGCAATGAGATCTTCCAGTCTGGATCTGAAATGTCGCACGACTCGGCATTGGAGAATGAGATGGTGAAAATCCTCCGGTTCCTCTCCGCACACTGGACATGTCCTGTCATAGGCACTTGGTAGAAAAGCATGCAGCGTTGTACATGGAAAGATTATCCTGTGTCTTATTTTAAAATCAGTGTTACTTACCTTGGGTGGAGTATACCAGTTAAACATGTCAGCCCAGATGGATGAGGGAGCCAGGGTGGGGTATGCCTGACGCCACGCGTTTTCTGCTGTTGGCTTTTTCAGTATTTTGGTTAGCAACACATGATAGAGTAGTTTTGTTGTGCACTCTGCCAGTCTAGTCGGTCGAGCCCCAAAGGTCAGCACATAATTTAACTCTGACTCAGTGGTGGTGTCTTCACTCTGTGACATCCGCCCCAGAAGGTGCCCCCAGTGGCAATGCACGGAGTCTCTGATTTTTCCCACTGAGCGCAACACAGTGGCCCTTCGAAAGGGAACTTTGTGGAAGCGAAACAAGGTGCGAATGCGTTCAATGTTAAAATTCCCTTTCTGGTCTAATAAATCACCCATTGTTCTGATGTGTGCACTTTCTAAAACCCCACTTAACATCCTTTCCCCACTCCCTGGCTCACCGCCCAGGAGATCGGGGTTGAACCTAAGTGGAATGTTCTGCAGTTGATGGAGTGACATTGGCTCTGTCCTAACCCATGGCCGCAATGCCCACCACGCTTCTAAGATTTCTTTTTCGAAGGGGTCCAGAGGGGGGAACATCGTGCGAGGCAACATCTGGCAGAGATTGAAGACGCCGTTGCGGCCTAGACCCTCTAAAATTGGCAGAAGAAAATCCTTCCAGGGAGCTGAGAAGGCAGGATTTAAAAACTTTCTGAGCAGCTTCAAGCGTAGTGCAGCCTTTTTTGTGCCAATGTCTGTCAAATTTAAGCCACCTGCTTGGACATCACCGATCAAGGTATAGTGCCCAATGAAACCTCTTTCCCTCTTCCACATGAAATAATTAAAAGTTAAATTTAATCTATTTAAAACATTCGCGGACATGTGAGTGACAGTCAGTGAGTGAATTAATTTTGAAATACACAGGTTATTGATGACCAATATTTTCCCTTTCAGAGTTAAATTCCTGAATTTCCACATATCTAAAGTGGATTTTACTTGTGGTAAAACTGTTTCCCATTGCTGTTCATCACAACGAGAAGTGTTCTCCCCAATCCAAACACCAAGGATTTTTTGGCTGAGTGTGGCCTCTTTAAAACCCCAGGTCTTTGGCACAGCGCTGGTGGTACCAAAAACGGCCATGGTGGACTTATCAAAATTGACTTTTGCACCCGAGGCTTGGCAGAAAATGTTGAGCTCGTTGAGAGCTACACTTAGACTCTCCACGTCTCTGACAAACAGGTTTGTATCGTCCGCATACTGTAGAATCTTAACTTCACGTCCACTTGGTGTCCAAATGCCTTTTATGCTGTTATTTTGTTTAAGGAGGGCCGCAAGTGGTTCTACAACAAGGCTAAAGAGTAGTGAGGACAGGGGGCACCCCTGTCTCACTGACCTTCCCAATTTAACAGGTCCTGTCAGTAGTCCGTTCACTTTGATTTTACTGGCTGCGTTTGCATACAGACGTTTTATCCAATTGGTAAAGGAAGACCCAAATCCAAATTTGTCAAGCACCTTCCATAAAAAAGAGTGCTCCACCCTATCAAAGGCTTTTTCGAAATCGAGGCTGACATGAATTCCGCACGAGGCAGCCATGTGTTTAGTTAAATACTTTATACTTAAAATAGTGTCTGAAATATCCCTTGTCGGAATGCTATATGACTGCGTTTCGGAGATGATGGTACCTATTACTTTTTTGAGACGAGCTGCTAAAACTTTGGCTAAGATTTTATAGTCAGTGTTCAAAAGACTAATCGGTCTATAGTTGCTCAATTGTTCAGACGCACCTTTCTTGTGTATTAACGTAACGGTACCTTCGCAAAATGATGAAGGGACCAGATCTTTTTTTTCCATGTGATGAAACAAATTGAGCAAGATAGGTGACAGCTTTTTCATAAAAGCCTTAAAGAACTCAGCCGTTAGACCATCGCAACCTGGGCTTTTTTTATTATTTAGATCTTGGATTGCCTTTGTGATTTCGAATTCGGACATTGAGTTGTCGCACATGTCTTTATCGTCCACACTCAGTACACGGTTTAAGGCGGCTATGGCCTCGGTGGCATGATCTGTCAACGGTTGTCGGAATTTGAAGAGATCAGTATAGAAAAATTCGACCTCTTCTAAAATGTCATCAATGTCCGTGACCATCGCGTGAGATTTGTGAGACCACAATTTAGATATATATGCTTTTCCTTGTTTATTTTTTTCCAGTCCCAAAAAGTACGCTGTTGATCGCTCGCCCTCTACAGCATTTTGAGCTTTGGCCCTCAGGGCTGCCCCTCTACACTTGTTTGCTTCAAGCAGCTCGAGTTTATGTTGCAGCGAGAAAAATAACGGGTCCACAGGCCCACGTGTTATCGCCGCAGATAGAGTTATTTTCAGCAATTGGTCTCTCACAGTGTTCTCCTCTAATTTTTCCACCCAAGACTTAGCTCTACAATGATTAATTGACAATTTTTTTAAACGTAGTTTGACACTTTCCCACCAGTCTGTGATCCTGTCTACATACTTAGACTCCTCCTTTATCCCATCAAGAAAATAGTTTACTTTTGAAATAAAGCTCTCATCTTCTAGAAGCGAATTATTGAAGACCCAGAGACCACCGGTCCGCCTGCTTTTGTATAGACATAGATCAAACGACAGTAGCGCGTGATCACTCTGTCCAGACCATGTGTACTTGGGATTGTCCAGTCTCTGCGCAAGGGAAGCAGACGCTAAGCACAAGTCAATGCGCGATTGTTTAAGCGTGCCCAGTACTATTTGTTTGCGCGAGAAAGCCCTCCCCCTGAGGTTTAGGGTTCTCCAGATTTCTAACATATTGTTGTTGTTGATCAAGTTCAGTAGACAATTTCTGCTGACATCATTTTTGTAGGTGTTGTTGACACTAATGTCCAATTTACTCAGGGCGACATTGAAGTCGCCAGTCATAATTGTTCTATTGTTGACAAAAGAAAACACATGTAAGAAAAAGTCTCGTCTTTTTAGCTCCAGGTTTGGTGCATGGAGGTTGATGAGTCGGAGAGGCAATGAGCCATTAAAGTCTACCACTATAAATCTGCCCCCCGGATCAGCATGCACCAGGTTGGGGTGGCCCAGTGCACAGGTCCTAGACAGGATTGCTACGCCACAAGACCTGGGGGAGCCGAGGGCTACATGTACAGAGCCACGTACCATGCGACGAATCTTGTCAACATGCTCTTGGCTCCACCAGGTCTCTTGCAGACAAAGAACATCCCACTTTGTGTTATGTAAAATGTTGTCAATTTTGAGGTTGCTCCGCAGCCCGCAGGCATTAGCTGACACAAGGAGAACAGTCATTATAAAGATAGGAGGGGAAGAGGCTTATCACTTAGACTTCTTCGATCTTCCTTTTCTCAAGCCTTCAGATTGCCTCTTTTTGGGTTCCGCTGTGCTGTGTTCCATTTTGTCATCAGACAATTTACAACTGTCATGACACTTGTCGACCGGTAAGGGGGCTTCTGCCATGTGGCATTGCGGCATCATTTGGGGCAATGATGAGCCTTCAGGCTGACCAACATTCCTCCCCACCGCAGATATCTCGCTCTCTCCCGTATCGCCGGTGCACGAGGCATTTAGGGAGGTCGGCAGGGAAAAATTGATACTGCTGATCCTTTCTGGATGTTGTTTCTTCCCCGGCCTAGGGATACAACTTTCCATAGTTGTCCCCCCCCTCTCAGGGGCAGAGAGTGGAATCTGCCCAACACTCACCCCCTTCAAAGGTTCGGCCCCGGTCGACATGGGATCAGGGGTAGGGCGATGCGCACCCCCCCCGCCTCGTTCGTGAGTAGAGCTAGGATTTTGACCTATAACTCCCTCCACTACAGGCACCCTTGTCCCACACAGCACTGTATCAGAGCTCATCTCACTATTCTCAAACAGGTGAGCTTTTGAAAGGTTTGTTTCTGGCAGGCGGACAACCGGCTTTGCGATAGTGGGACTGTCTTCCATTTCTATCGGTGCGGCCACAGAAATATCCTCGCCACAAACACAAAGGACAGGGTATTGTCTGCACACACCACAACGACGAAGGTGAGTCTCATTACATTCTCTGGCATAATGCCCCTGCTTGCCACATTTCCGGCACAAGAATTCCGGACAATCCCTGTACACATGTTCCGGGGACAGGCAACCTCGACACACTTTGACCTGTCGATCATGGATCACCCTGAAATATTCAGGCCCTGAGGCAGTGATGAAGCGAGCAGAATATGGTAAAGATTTTACAGTGTCAGTAAATCTTACTTTAACAAAGCGGGTCCCGTCAGCTACATCGGTGCCCGGCCACATTTTCCTCCGTACATTGGAGGTCGCCGATACGCCCCAGGACTGAAGTTTATCATATATTTCGGAGTCTTCAATATATGCCGGCAGGTGTAGAAAGGATACGACCATTTCGTCGGTTGTTATCTCCCGACCATGTATCCGCGCCGCGCCCATCCGGAAGCCATCAAGTAGCTTCTTCTTCGCTTGAATAGAGCTAACTGTTATTTCAAATTTGTCAGAGGAAATCCTCCGACAGGCCTTAATCTGCCCACACACTTCCTTAATTCCCCTAATTAACCATAAAGGAGTGATCTCATCACCATTGTCTATGTCCAGAAATACCGTGAGGTCTTTATCAAAAATTATGCTCTCAGTCACAACATTGCTCACCATTCCATCGCTGTTCAAACCTTGTCTCTTGGTCGCCGCCAGCATGCCATCAGGCACTCGATTCAATGACTGCTCCATGGTTTGTCCTAATGAGTCCATTGAACCTGGATCCGGGAGAAAGAAGGGGGGGGATGGGGAGAAGAAACAAAAGAAACCCCCCTCCACAGCACGGAGGCTGGGAGGAGAAAAAAAAACTAAACAAAAACTCCCAAAAATTCAGAAAAGATTAACCAAGATTTGCCACAAAAAAAGACATAAGCCAGGAGCATAGAGCTCTGACTGTCACCTCTGCACACTCACGCAGAGTGACAATCAGGCACACCTGCAATCACTCAACCAACCACACCTGGGCGTTCTCAGGGTAGTATGGCCGTAAGCGAGAATTCCTTTCAAAATTTTGCATTTTATACATGTTGTCTTTATTGTGGCAAATACTTCAATCCAAAAACACGTAACAAGAATCTGAAACTATAATCACAGTCACAAATGTGTCACAACAATCTACAATGCATGATTGAAGTCACAGATATATGACAAATATCAGCAAATGTGTACAATGATTTGTTGGCACATACACATGGTTAAATGCGGACAAAAATCCGTAGATGGGCGACTTGTAAAAACGGGACCTTTTCTTACAGGTGACGTTTGCTACAGTCCTGCCGCGGACGACTCGCAAATGCGTGTGCTGATTTGCAAATGCGTGTCAGGAGACTTGTGTGTGGCTCCGTAGCTACACATTCGGACCACATGGGGGCACTAATATTATACCAGCCCCGTACCACCAATATATACACCAATAACTTGGGGGGGCGTTCACTGCTATCCACCCATGGTCATGTACCATTTATTTGACATTATTTAAATTAAATTGGAATAAATGGAAGAATAAAGTGGAACTAATAAAAAAAGAACCAATGATATAACCAGTGAAGCTAAAAAAAATGAATGAAGCTTCTCCACACCTGCTAATTGCCACATTAACTATACTTCCCTTTATTGCATTCAGTAAACACCATTTTTTTAAATTGATTCATTAACTTTTTATTTAGTAAACACTCACTGCACCAACCCAACCGGACTGCATCGGGTCATCTGTCTGCTACACCTGTAGACTACGAGAGTCCCCTTTTGGTCTTAATGTGGAGCTCCGGAGCCACACTCAAGTCTCCAGACACGCATTTGCAAATTGCCACACGCATTTGCGAGTCGTCCACGGCGAGACTGTAGCAACACCCAAAGGCAGGGGACGCTGAATGTTGGCATTTTGTGCTCGCAGCCTGTCAGGCGAATATGTGGGAATTTATAAAAAAGCAGCTCGCATACTTGCTTACATTTGTCAAAAGTTTTTTTTATTTTTGCGGTGCAAAAGCTTACAGCACCTGGTATTCCCAGGCGGTCTCCCATCCAAGTACTAACCAGGCCCGACCCTGCTTAGCTTCCGAGATCGGACGAGATCGGGCGTTCTCAGGGTAGTATGGCCGTAAGCGATAATTCCTTTCAAAATTTAGCGTTTTATACATGTTGTCTTTATTGTGGCAAATACTTCAATCCAAAAATACGTAACAAGAATCTGAAACTATAACCACAGTCACAAATGTGTCACAACAATCTACAATGCATGATTGAAGTCACAGATATATGACAAATATCAGCAAATGTGTACAATGATTTGTTGGCACATACACATGGTTAAATGCGGACAAAAATCCGTAGATGGGCGACCTGTAAAAACGGGACCTTTTCTTACAGGTGACGTTTGCTACAGTCCTGCCGCGGACGACTCGCAAATGCGTGTGCTGATTTGCAAATGCGTGTCAGGAGACTTGTGTGTGGCTCCGTAGCTACACATTCGGACCACATGGGGGCACTAATATTATACCAGCCCCGTACCACCAATATATACACCAATAACTTGGGGGGGCGTTCACTGCTATCCACCCATGGTCATGTACCATTTATTTGACATTATTTAAATTAAATTGGAATAAATGGAAGAATAAAGTGGAACTAATAAAATAAGAACCAATGATATAACCAGTGAAGCTAAAAAAAATGAATGAAGCTTCTCCACACCTGCTAATTGCCACATTAACTATACTTCCCTTTATTGCATTCAGTAAACACCATTTTTTTAAATTGATTCATTAACTTTTTATTTAGTAAACACTCACTGCACCAACCCAACCGGACTGCATCGGGTCATCTGTCTGCTACACCTGTAGACTACGAGAGTCCCCTTTTGGTCTTAATGTGGAGCTCCGGAGCCACACTCAAGTCTCCAGACACGCATTTGCAAATTGCCACGCGCATTTGCGAGTCGTCCACGGCGAGACTGTAGCAACACCCAAAGGCAGGGGACGCTGAATGTTGGCATTTTGTGCTCTCAGCCTGTCAGGCGAATATGTGGAAATTTATAAAAAAGCAGCTCGCATACTTGCTTACATTTGTCAAAAGTTTTTTTTATTTTTGCGGTGCAAAAGCTTACAGCACCTGGTATTCCCAGGCGGTCTCCCATCCAAGTACTAACCAGGCCCGACCCTGCTTAGCTTCCGAGATCGGACGAGATCGGGCGTTCTCAGGGTAGTATGGCCGTAAGCGAGAATTCCTTTCAAAATTTTGCATTTTATACATGTTGTCTTTATTGTGGCAAATACTTCAATCCAAAAATACGTAACAAGAATCTGAAACTATAACCACAGTCACAAATGTGTCACAACAATCTACAATGCATGATTGAAGTCACAGATATATGACAAATATCAGCAAATGTGTACAATGATTTGTTGGCACATACACATGGTTAAATGCGGACAAAAATCCGTAGATGGGCGACCTGTAAAAACGGGACCTTTTCTTACAGGTGACGTTTGCTACAGTCCTGCCGCGGACGACTCGCAATTGCGTGTGCTGATTTGCAAATGCGTGTCAGGAGACTTGTGTGTGGCTCCGTAGCTACACATTCGGACCACATGGGGGCACTAATATTATACCAGCCCCGTACCACCAATATATACACCAATAACTTGGGGGGGCGTTCACTGCTATCCACCCATGGTCATGTACCATTTATTTGACATTATTTAAATTAAATTGGAATAAATGGAAGAATAAAGTGGAACTAATAAAATAAGAACCAATGATATAACCAGTGAAGCTAAAAAAATGAATGAAGCTTCTCCACACCTGCTAATTGCCACATTAACTATACTTCCCTTTATTGCATTCAGTAAACGCCATTTTTTAAAATTGATTCATTAACTTTTTATTTAGTAAACACTCATTGCACCAACCCAACCGGACTGCATCGGGTCATATGTCTGCTACACCTGTAGACTCCGAGGGTACCCTTTTGGTCTTAATGTGTGGCTCCGGAGCCACAGTCAAGTCTCCAGACACGCATTTGCAAATTGCCACACGCATTTGCGAGTCGTCCACGGCGAGACTGTAGCAACACCCAAAGGCAGGGGACGCTGAATGTTGGCAATTTGTGCTCTCAGCCTGTCAGGCGAATATGTGGAAATTTATAAAAAAGCAGCTCGCATACTTGCTTACATTTGTCAAAAGTTTTTTTTATTTTTGCGGTGCAAAAGCTTACAGCACCTGGTATTCCCAGGCGGTCTCCCATCCAAGTACTAACCAGGCCCGACCCTGCTTAGCTTCCGAGATCGGACGAGATCGGGCGTTCTCAGGGTAGTATGGCCGTAAGCGAGAATTCCTTTCAAAATTTTGCATTTTATACATGTTGTCTTTATTGTGGCAAATACTTCAATCCAAAAATACGTAACAAGAATCTGAAACTATAACCACAGTCACAAATGTGTCACAACAATCTACAATGCATGATTGAAGTCACAGATATATGACAAATATCAGCAAATGTGTACAATGATTTGTTGGCACATACACATGGTTAAATGCGGACAAAAATCCGTAGATGGGCGACCTGTAAAAACGGGACCTTTTCTTACAGGTGACGTTTGCTACAGTCCTGCCGCGGACGACTCGCAAATGCGTGTGCTGATTTGCAAATGCGTGTCAGGAGACTTGTGTGTGGCTCCGTAGCTACACATTCGGACCACATGGGGGCACTAATATTATACCAGCCCCGTACCACCAATATATACACCAATAACTTGGGGGGGCGTTCACTGCTATCCACCCATGGTCATGTACCATTTATTTGACATTATTTAAATTAAATTGGAATAAATGGAAGAATAAAGTGGAACTAATAAAATAAGAACCAATGATATAACCAGTGAAGCTAAAAAAAATGAATGAAGCTTCTCCACACCTGCTAATTGCCACATTAACTATACTTCCCTTTATTGCATTCAGTAAACACCATTTTTTTAAATTGATTCATTAACTTTTTATTTAGTAAACACTCACTGCACCAACCCAACCGGACTGCATCGGGTCATCTGTCTGCTACACCTGTAGACTACGAGAGTCCCCTTTTGGTCTTAATGTGGAGCTCCGGAGCCACATTCAAGTCTCCAGACACGCATTTGCAAATTGCCACGCGCATTTGCGAGTCGTCCACGGCGAGACTGTAGCAACACCCAAAGGCAGGGGACGCTGAATGTTGGCATTTTGTGCTCTCAGCCTGTCAGGCGAATATGTGGAAATTTATAAAAAAGCAGCTCGCATACTTGCTTACATTTGTCAAAAGTTTTTTTTATTTTTGCGGTGCAAAAGCTTACAGCACCTGGTATTCCCAGGCGGTCTCCCATCCAAGTACTAACCAGGCCCGACCCTGCTTAGCTTCCGAGATCGGACGAGATCGGGCGTTCTCAGGGTAGTATGGCCGTAAGCGAGAATTCCTTTCAAAATTTAGCATTTTATACATGTTGTCTTTATTGTGGCAAATACTTCAATCCAAAAACACGTAACAAGAATCTGAAACTATAACCACAGTCACAAATGTGTCACAACAATCTACAATGCATGATTGAAGTCACAGATATATGACAAATATCAGCAAATGTGTACAATGATTTGTTGGCACATACACATGGTTAAATGCGGACAAAAATCCGTAGATGGGCGACCTGTAAAAACGGGACCTTTTCTTACAGGTGACGTTTGCTACAGTCCTGCCGCGGACGACTCGCAAATGCGTGTGCTGATTTGCAAATGCGTGTCAGGAGACTTGTGTGTGGCTCCGTAGCTACACATTCGGACCACATGGGGGCACTAATATTATACCAGCCCCGTACCACCAATATATACACCAATAACTTGGGGGGGCGTTCACTGCTATCCACCCATGGTCATGTACCATTTATTTGACATTATTTAAATTAAATTGGAATAAATGGAAGAATAAAGTGGAACTAATAAAAAAAGAACCAATGATATAACCAGTGAAGCTAAAAAAAATGAATGAAGCTTCTCCACACCTGCTAATTGCCACATTAACTATACTTCCCTTTATTGCATTCAGTAAACGCCATTTTTTAAAATTGATTCATTAACTTTTTATTTAGTAAACACTCACTGCACCAACCCAACCGGACTGCATCGGGTCATATGTCTGCTACACCTGTAGACTCCGAGGGTACCCTTTTGGTCTTAATGTGTGGCTCCGGAGCCACAGTCAAGTCTCCAGACACGCATTTGCAAATTGCCACACGCATTTGCGAGTCGTCCACGGCGAGACTGTAGCAACACCCAAAGGCAGGGGACGCTGAATGTTGGCAATTTGTGCTCTCAGCCTGTCAGGCGAATATGTGGAAATTTATAAAAAAGCAGCTCGCATACTTGCTTACATTTGTCAAAAGTTTTTTTTATTTTTGCGGTGCAAAAGCTTACAGCACCTGGTATTCCCAGGCGGTCTCCCATCCAAGTACTAACCAGGCCCGACCCTGCTTAGCTTCCGAGATCGGACGAGATCGGGCGTTCTCAGGGTAGTATGGCCGTAAGCGAGAATTCCTTTCAAAATTTTGCATTTTATACATGTTGTCTTTATTGTGGCAAATACTTCAATCCAAAAATACGTAACAAGAATCTGAAACTATAACCACAGTCACAAATGTGTCACAACAATCTACAATGCATGATTGAAGTCACAGATATATGACAAATATCAGCAAATGTGTACAATGATTTGTTGGCACATACACATGGTTAAATGCGGACAAAAATCCGTAGATGGGCGACCTGTAAAAACGGGACCTTTTCTTAGAGGTGACGTTTGCTACAGTCCTGCCGCGGACGACTCGCAAATGCGTGTGCTGATTTGCAAATGCGTGTCAGGAGACTTGTGTGTGGCTCCGTAGCTACACATTCGGACCACATGGGGGCACTAATATTATACCAGCCCCGTACCACCAATATATACACCAATAACTTGGGGGGGCGTTCACTGCTATCCACCCATGGTCATGTACCATTTATTTGACATTATTTAAATTAAATTGGAATAAATGGAAGAATAAAGTGGAACTAATAAAATAAGAACCAATGATATAACCAGTGAAGCTAAAAAAAATGAATGAAGCTTCTCCACACCTGCTAATTGCCACATTAACTATACTTCCCTTTATTGCATTCAGTAAACGCCATTTTTTAAAATTGATTCATTAACTTTTTATTTAGTAAACACTCACTGCACCAACCCAACCGGACTGCATCGGGTCATATGTCTGCTACACCTGTAGACTCCGAGGGTACCCTTTTGGTCTTAATGTGTGGCTCCGGAGCCACAGTCAAGTCTCCAGATACGCATTTGCAAATTGCCACACGCATTTGCGAGTCGTCCACGGCGAGACTGTAGCAACACCCAAAGGCAGGGGACGCTGAATGTTGGCAATTTGTGCTCTCAGCCTGTCAGGCGAATATGTGGAAATTTATAAAAAAGCAGCTCGCATACTTGCTTAGATTTGTCAAAGTTTTTTTTATTTATTTATTTTTTGCGGTGCAAAAGCTTACGGCACCTGGTATTCCCAGGCGGTCTCCCATCCAAGTACTAACCAGGCCCGACCCTGCTTAGCTTCCGAGATCGGACGAGATCGGGCGTTCTCAGGGTAGTATGGCCGTAAGCGAGAATTCCTTTCAAAATTTTGCATTTTATACATGTTGTCTTTATTGTGGCAAATACTTCAATCCAAAAACACGTAACAAGAATCTGAAACTATAACCACAGTCACAAATGTGTCACAACAATCTACAATGCATGATTGAAGTCACAGATATATAACAAATATCAGCAAATGTGTACAATGATTTGTTGGCACATACACATGGTTAAATGCGGACAAAAATCCGTAGATGGGCGACCTGTAAAAACGGGACCTTTTCTTACAGGTGACGTTTGCTACAGTCCTGCCGCGGACGACTCGCAAATGCGTGTGCTGATTTGCAAATGCGTGTCAGGAGACTTGTGTGTGGCTCCGTAGCTACACATTCGGACCACATGGGGGCACTAATATTATACCAGCCCCGTACCACCAATATATACACCAATAACTTGGGGGGGCGTTCACTGCTATCCACCCATGGTCATGTACCATTTATTTGACATTATTTAAATTAAATTGGAATAAATGGAAGAATAAAGTGGAACTAATAAAATAAGAACCAATGATATAACCAGTGAAGCTAAAAAAAATGAATGAAGCTTCTCCACACCTGCTAATTGCCACATTAACTATACTTCCCTTTATTGCATTCAGTAAACACCATTTTTTAAAATTGATTCATTAACTTTTTATTTAGTAAACACTCACTGCACCAACCCAACCGGACTGCATCGGGTCATCTGTCTGCTACACCTGTAGACTACGAGAGTCCCCTTTTGGTCTTAATGTGGAGCTCCGGAGCCACACTCAAGTCTCCAGACACGCATTTGCAAATTGCCACACGCATTTGCGAGTCGTCCACGGCGAGACTGTAGCAACACCCAAAGGCAGGGGACGCTGAATGTTGGCATTTTGTGCTCTCAGCCTGTCAGGCGAATATGTGGGAATTTATAAAAAAGCAGCTCGCATACTTGCTTACATTTGTCAAAGGTTTTTTTTATTTTTGCGGTGCAAAAGCTTACAGCACCTGGTATTCCCAGGCGGTCTCCCATCCAAGTACTAACCAGGCCCGACCCTGCTTAGCTTCCGAGATCGGACGAGATCGGGCGTTCTCAGGGTAGTATGGCCGTCAGCGAAAATCCCTTTCAAAATTTTGCATTTTATACATGTTGTCTTTATTGTGGCAAATACTTCAATCCAAAAACACGTAACAAGAATCTGAAACTATAACCACAGTCACAAATGTGTCACAACAATCTACAATGCATGATTGAAGTCACAGATATATGACAAATATCAGCAAATGTGTACAATGATTTGTTGGCACATACACATGGTTAAATGCGGACAAAAATCCGTAGATGGGCGACCTGTAAAAACGGGACCTTTTCTTACAGGTGACGTTTGCTACAGTCCTGCCGCGGACGACTCGCAAATGCGTGTGCTGATTTGCAAATGCGTGTCAGGAGACTTGTGTGTGGCTCCGTAGCTACACATTCGGACCACATGGGGGCACTAATATTATACCAGCCCCGTACCACCAATATATACACCAATAACTTGGGGGGGCGTTCACTGCTATCCACCCATGGTCATGTACCATTTATTTGACATTATTTAAATTAAATTGGAATAAATGGAAGAATAAAGTGGAACTAATAAAATAAGAACCAATGATATAACCAGTGAAGCTAAAAAAAATGAATGAAGCTTCTCCACACACCTGCTAATTGCCACATTAACTATACTTCCCTTTATTGCATTCAGTAAACACCATTTTTTAAAATTGATTCATTAACTTTTTATTTAGTAAACACTCACTGCACCAACCCAACCGGACTGCATCGGGTCATCTGTCTGCTACACCTGTAGACTACGAGAGTCCCCTTTTGGTCTTAATGTGGAGCTCCGGAGCCACACTCAAGTCTCCAGACACGCATTTGCAAATTGCCACACGCATTTGCGAGTCGTCCACGGCGAGACTGTAGCAACACCCAAAGGCAGGGGACGCTGAATGTTGGCATTTTGTGCTCTCAGCCTGTCAGGCGAATATGTGGGAATTTATAAAATAGCAGCTCGCATACTTGCTTACATTTGTCAAAAGTTTTTTTTATTTTTGCGGTGCAAATGCTTACAGCACCTGGTATTCCCAGGCGGTCTCCCATCCAAGTACTAACCAGGCCCGACCCTGCTTAGCTTCCGAGATCGGACGAGATCGGGCGTTCTCAGGGTAGTATGGCCGTAAGCGAGAATTCCTTTCAAAATTTTGCATTTTATACATGTTGTCTTTATTGTGGCAAATATTTCAATCCAAAAATACGTAACAAGAATCTGAAACTATAACCACAGTCACAAATGTGTCACAACAATCTACAATGCATGATTGAAGTCACAGATATATGACAAATATCAGCAAATGTGTACAATGATTTGTTGGCACATACACATGGTTAAATGCGGACAAAAATCCGTAGATGGGCGACCTGTAAAAACGGGACCTTTTCTTACAGGTGACGTTTGCTACAGTCCTGCCGCGGACGACTCGCAAATGCGTGTGCTGATTTGCAAATGCGTGTCAGGAGACTTGTGTGTGGCTCCGTAGCTACACATTCGGACCACATGGGGGCACTAATATTATACCAGCCCCGTACCACCAATATATACACCAATAACTTGGGGGGGCGTTCACTGCTATCCACCCATGGTCATGTACCATTTATTTGACATTATCTAAATTAAATTGGAATAAATGGAAGAATAAAGTGGAACTAATAAAATAAGAACCAATGATATAACCAGTGAAGCTAAAAAAAATGAATGAAGCTTCTCCACACCTGCTAATTGCCACATTAACTATACTTCCCTTTATTGCATTCAGTAAACGCCATTTTTTAAAATTGATTCATTAACTTTTTATTTAGTAAACACTCACTGCACCAACCCAACCGGACTGCATCGGGTCATATGTCTGCTACACCTGTAGACTCCGAGGGTACCCTTTTGGTCTTAATGTGTGGCTCCGGAGCCACAGTCAAGTCTCCAGACACGCATTTGCAAATTGCCACACGCATTTGCGAGTCGTCCACGGCGAGACTGTAGCAACACCCAAAGGCAGGGGACGCTGAATGTTGGCAATTTGTGCTCTCAGCCTGTCAGGCGAATATGTGGAAATTTATAAAAAAGCAGCTCGCATACTTGCTTACATTTGTCAAAAGTTTTTTTTATTTTTGCGGTGCAAAATCTTACAGCACCTGGTATTCCCAGGCGGTCTCCCATCCAAGTACTAACCAGGCCCGACCCTGCTTAGCTTCCGAGATCGGACGAGATCGGGCGTTCTCAGGGTAGTATGGCCGTAAGCGAGAATTCCTTTCAAAATTTTGCATTTTATACATGTTGTCTTTATTGTGGCAAATACTTCAATCCAAAAATACGTAACAAGAATCTGAAACTATAACCACAGTCACAAATGTGTCACAACAATCTACAATGCATGATTGAAGTCACAGATATATGACAAATATCAGCAAATGTGTACAATGATTTGTTGGCACATACACATGGTTAAATGCGGACAAAAATCCGTAGATGGGCGACCTGTAAAAACGGGACCTTTTCTTACAGGTGACGTTTGCTACAGTCCTGCCGCGGACGACTCGCAAATGCGTGTGCTGATTTGCAAATGCGTGTCAGGAGACTTGTGTGTGGCTCCGTAGCTACACATTCGGACCACATGGGGGCACTAATATTATACCAGCCCCGTACCACCAATATATACACCAATAACTTGGGGGGGCGTTCACTGCTATCCACCCATGGTCATGGACCATTTATTTGACATTATCTAAATTAAATTGGAATAAATGGAAGAATAAAGTGGAACTAATAAAATAAGAACCAATGATATAACCAGTGAAGCTAAAAAAAATGAATGAAGCTTCTCCACACCTGCTAATTGCCACATTAACTATACTTCCCTTTATTGCATTCAGTAAACGCCATTTTTTAAAATTGATTCATTAACTTTTTATTTAGTAAACACTCACTGCACCAACCCAACCGGACTGCATCGGGTCATCTGTCTGCTACACCTGTAGACTACGAGAGTCCCCTTTTGGTCTTAATGTGGAGCTCCGGAGCCACACTCAAGTCTCCAGACACGCATTTGCAAATTGCCACACGCATTTGCGAGTCGTCCACGGCGAGACTGTAGCAACACCCAAAGGCAGGGGACGCTGAATGTTGGCATTTTGTGCTCTCAGCCTGTCAGGCGAATATGTGGGAATTTATAAAAAAGCAGCTCGCATACTTGCTTACATTTGTCAAAAGTTTTTTTTATTTTTGCGGTGCAAAAGCTTACAGCACCTGGTATTCCCAGGCGGTCTCCCATCCAAGTACTAACCAGGCCCGACCCTGCTTAGCTTCCGAGATCGGACGAGATCGGGCGTTCTCAGGGTAGTATGGCCGTAAGCGAGAATTCCTTTCAAAATTTTGCATTTTATACATGTTGTCTTTATTGTGGCAAATACTTCAATCCAAAAATACGTAACAAGAATCTGAAACTATAACCACAGTCACAAATGTGTCACAACAATCTACAATGCATGATTGAAGTCACAGATATATGACAAATATCAGCAAATGTGTACAATGATTTGTTGGCACATACATTTGGTTAAATGCGGACAAAAATCCGTAGATGGGCGACCTGTAAAAACGGGACCTTTTCTTACAGGTGACGTTTGCTACAGTCCTGCCGCGGACGACTCGCAAATGCGTGTGCTGATTTGCAAATGCGTGTCAGGAGACTTGTGTGTGGCTCCGTAGCTACACATTCGGACCACATGGGGGCACTAATATTATACCAGCCCCGTACCACCAATATATACACCAATAACTTGGGGGGGCGTTCACTGCTATCCACCCATGGTCATGTACCATTTATTTGACATTATTTAAATTAAATTGGAATAAATGGAAGAATAAAGTGGAACTAATAAAATAAGAACCAATGATATAACCAGTGAAGCTAAAAAAAATGAATGAAGCTTCTCCACACCTGCTAATTGCCACATTAACTATACTTCCCTTTATTGCATTCAGTAAACACCATTTTTTTAAATTGATTCATTAACTTTTTATTTAGTAAACACTCACTGCACCAACCCAACCGGACTGCATCGGGTCATCTGTCTGCTACACCTGTAGACTACGAGAGTCCCCTTTTGGTCTTAATGTGGAGCTCCGGAGCCACACTCAAGTCTCCAGACACGCATTTGCAAATTGCCACACGCATTTGCGAGTCGTCCACGGCGAGACTGTAGCAACACCCAAAGGCAGGGGACGCTGAATGTTGGCATTTTGTGCTCTCAGCCTGTCAGGCGAATATGTGGAAATTTATAAAAAAGCAGCTCGCATACTTGCTTACATTTGTCAAAAGTTTTTTTTATTTTTGCGGTGCAAAAGCTTACAGCACCTGGTATTCCCAGGCGGTCTCCCATCCAAGTACTAACCAGGCCCGACCCTGCTTAGCTTCCGAGATCGGACGAGATCGGGCGTTCTCAGGGTAGTATGGCCGTAAGCGAGAATTCCTTTCAAAATTTTGCATTTTATACATGTTGTCTTTATTGTGGCAAATACTTCAATTCAAAAACACGTAACAAGAATCTGAAACTATAACCACAGTCACAAATGTGTCACAACAATCTACAATGCATGATTGAAGTCACAGATATATGACAAATATCAGCAAATGTGTACAATGATTTGTTGGCACATACACATGGTTAAATGCGGACAAAAATCCGTAGATGGGCGACCTGTAAAAACGGGACCTTTTCTTACAGGTGACGTTTGCTACAGTCCTGCCGCGGACGACTCGCAAATGCGTGTGCTGATTTGCAAATGCGTGTCAGGAGACTTGTGTGTGGCTCCGTAGCTACACATTCGGACCACATGGGGGCACTAATATTATACCAGCCCCGTACCACCAATATATACACCAATAACTTGGGGGGGCGTTCACTGCTATCCACCCATGGTCATGTACCATTTATTTGACATTATCTAAATTAAATTGGAATAAATGGAAGAATAAAGTGGAACTAATAAAATAAGAACCAATGATATAACCAGTGAAGCTAAAAAAAATGAATGAAGCTTCTCCACACCTGCTAATTGCCACATTAACTATACTTCCCTTTATTGCATTCAGTAAACACCATTTTTTAAAATTGATTCATTAACTTTTTATTTAGTAAACACTCACTGCACCAACCCAACCGGACTGCATCGGGTCATCTGTCTGCTACACCTGTAGACTACGAGAGTCCCCTTTTGGTCTTAATGTGGAGCTCCGGAGCCACACTCAAGTCTCCAGACACGCATTTGCAAATTGCCACACGCATTTGCGAGTCGTCCACGGCGAGACTGTAGCAACACCCAAAGGCAGGGGACGCTGAATGTTGGCATTTTGTGCTCTCAGCCTGTCAGGCGAATATGTGGGAATTTATAAAAAAGCAGCTCGCATACTTGCTTACATTTGTCAAAAGTTTTTTTTATTTTTGCGGTGCAAAAGCTTACAGCACCTGGTATTCCCAGGCGGTCTCCCATCCAAGTACTAACCAGGCCCGACCCTGCTTAGCTTCCGAGATCGGACGAGATCGGGCGTTCTCAGGGTAGTATGGCCGTAAGCGAGAATTCCTTTCAAAATTTTGCATTTTATACATGTTGTCTTTATTGTGGCAAATACTTCAATCCAAAAATACGTAACAAGAATCTGAAACTATAACCACAGTCACAAATGTGTCACAACAATCTACAATGCATGATTGAAGTCACAGATATATGACAAATATCAGCAAATGTGTACAATGATTTGTTGGCACATACACATGGTTAAATGCGGACAAAAATCCGTAGATGGGCGACCTGTAAAAACGGGACCTTTTCTTACAGGTGACGTTTGCTACAGTCCTGCCGCGGACGACTCGCAAATGCGTGTGCTGATTTGCAAATGCGTGTCAGGAGACTTGTGTGTGGCTCCGTAGCTACACATTCGGACCACATGGGGGCACTAATATTATACCAGCCCCGTACCACCAATATATACACCAATAACTTGGGGGGGCGTTCACTGCTATCCACCCATGGTCATGTACCATTTATTTGACATTATTTAAATTAAATTGGAATAAATGGAAGAATAAAGTGGAACTAATAAAATAAGAACCAATGATATAACCAGTGAAGCTAAAAAAAATGAATGAAGCTTCTCCACACCTGCTAATTGCCACATTAACTATACTTCCCTTTATTGCATTCAGTAAACACCATTTTTTTAAATTGATTCATTAACTTTTTATTTAGTAAACACTCACTGCACCAACCCAACCGGACTGCATCGGGTCATCTGTCTGCTACACCTGTAGACTACGAGAGTCCCCTTTTGGTCTTAATGTGGAGCTCCGGAGCCACATTCAAGTCTCCAGACACGCATTTGCAAATTGCCACGCGCATTTGCGAGTCGTCCACGGCGAGACTGTAGCAACACCCAAAGGCAGGGGACGCTGAATGTTGGCATTTTGTGCTCTCAGCCTGTCAGGCGAATATGTGGAAATTTATAAAAAAGCAGCTCGCATACTTGCTTACATTTGTCAAAAGTTTTTTTTATTTTTGCGGTGCAAAAGCTTACAGCACCTGGTATTCCCAGGCGGTCTCCCATCCAAGTACTAACCAGGCCCGACCCTGCTTAGCTTCCGAGATCGGACGAGATCGGGCGTTCTCAGGGTAGTATGGCCGTAAGCGAGAATTCCTTTCAAAATTTAGCATTTTATACATGTTGTCTTTATTGTGGCAAATACTTCAATCCAAAAACACGTAACAAGAATCTGAAACTATAACCACAGTCACAAATGTGTCACAACAATCTACAATGCATGATTGAAGTCACAGATATATGACAAATATCAGCAAATGTGTACAATGATTTGTTGGCACATACACATGGTTAAATGCGGACAAAAATCCGTAGATGGGCGACCTGTAAAAACGGGACCTTTTCTTACAGGTGACGTTTGCTACAGTCCTGCCGCGGACGACTCGCAAATGCGTGTGCTGATTTGCAAATGCGTGTCAGGAGACTTGTGTGTGGCTCCGTAGCTACACATTCGGACCACATGGGGGCACTAATATTATACCAGCCCCGTACCACCAATATATACACCAATAACTTGGGGGGGCGTTCACTGCTATCCACCCATGGTCATGTACCATTTATTTGACATTATTTAAATTAAATTGGAATAAATGGAAGAATAAAGTGGAACTAATAAAAAAAGAACCAATGATATAACCAGTGAAGCTAAAAAAAATGAATGAAGCTTCTCCACACCTGCTAATTGCCACATTAACTATACTTCCCTTTATTGCATTCAGTAAACGCCATTTTTTAAAATTGATTCATTAACTTTTTATTTAGTAAACACTCACTGCACCAACCCAACCGGACTGCATCGGGTCATATGTCTGCTACACCTGTAGACTCCGAGGGTACCCTTTTGGTCTTAATGTGTGGCTCCGGAGCCACAGTCAAGTCTCCAGACACGCATTTGCAAATTGCCACACGCATTTGCGAGTCGTCCACGGCGAGACTGTAGCAACACCCAAAGGCAGGGGACGCTGAATGTTGGCAATTTGTGCTCTCAGCCTGTCAGGCGAATATGTGGAAATTTATAAAAAAGCAGCTCGCATACTTGCTTACATTTGTCAAAAGTTTTTTTTATTTTTGCGGTGCAAAAGCTTACAGCACCTGGTATTCCCAGGCGGTCTCCCATCCAAGTACTAACCAGGCCCGACCCTGCTTAGCTTCCGAGATCGGACGAGATCGGGCGTTCTCAGGGTAGTATGGCCGTAAGCGAGAATTCCTTTCAAAATTTTGCATTTTATACATGTTGTCTTTATTGTGGCAAATACTTCAATCCAAAAATACGTAACAAGAATCTGAAACTATAACCACAGTCACAAATGTGTCACAACAATCTACAATGCATGATTGAAGTCACAGATATATGACAAATATCAGCAAATGTGTACAATGATTTGTTGGCACATACACATGGTTAAATGCGGACAAAAATCCGTAGATGGGCGACCTGTAAAAACGGGACCTTTTCTTAGAGGTGACGTTTGCTACAGTCCTGCCGCGGACGACTCGCAAATGCGTGTGCTGATTTGCAAATGCGTGTCAGGAGACTTGTGTGTGGCTCCGTAGCTACACATTCGGACCACATGGGGGCACTAATATTATACCAGCCCCGTACCACCAATATATACACCAATAACTTGGGGGGGCGTTCACTGCTATCCACCCATGGTCATGTACCATTTATTTGACATTATTTAAATTAAATTGGAATAAATGGAAGAATAAAGTGGAACTAATAAAATAAGAACCAATGATATAACCAGTGAAGCTAAAAAAAATGAATGAAGCTTCTCCACACCTGCTAATTGCCACATTAACTATACTTCCCTTTATTGCATTCAGTAAACGCCATTTTTTAAAATTGATTCATTAACTTTTTATTTAGTAAACACTCACTGCACCAACCCAACCGGACTGCATCGGGTCATATGTCTGCTACACCTGTAGACTCCGAGGGTACCCTTTTGGTCTTAATGTGTGGCTCCGGAGCCACAGTCAAGTCTCCAGATACGCATTTGCAAATTGCCACACGCATTTGCGAGTCGTCCACGGCGAGACTGTAGCAACACCCAAAGGCAGGGGACGCTGAATGTTGGCAATTTGTGCTCTCAGCCTGTCAGGCGAATATGTGGAAATTTATAAAAAAGCAGCTCGCATACTTGCTTAGATTTGTCAAAGTTTTTTTTATTTATTTATTTTTTGCGGTGCAAAAGCTTACGGCACCTGGTATTCCCAGGCGGTCTCCCATCCAAGTACTAACCAGGCCCGACCCTGCTTAGCTTCCGAGATCGGACGAGATCGGGCGTTCTCAGGGTAGTATGGCCGTAAGCGAGAATTCCTTTCAAAATTTTGCATTTTATACATGTTGTCTTTATTGTGGCAAATACTTCAATCCAAAAACACGTAACAAGAATCTGAAACTATAACCACAGTCACAAATGTGTCACAACAATCTACAATGCATGATTGAAGTCACAGATATATAACAAATATCAGCAAATGTGTACAATGATTTGTTGGCACATACACATGGTTAAATGCGGACAAAAATCCGTAGATGGGCGACCTGTAAAAACGGGACCTTTTCTTACAGGTGACGTTTGCTACAGTCCTGCCGCGGACGACTCGCAAATGCGTGTGCTGATTTGCAAATGCGTGTCAGGAGACTTGTGTGTGGCTCCGTAGCTACACATTCGGACCACATGGGGGCACTAATATTATACCAGCCCCGTACCACCAATATATACACCAATAACTTGGGGGGGCGTTCACTGCTATCCACCCATGGTCATGTACCATTTATTTGACATTATTTAAATTAAATTGGAATAAATGGAAGAATAAAGTGGAACTAATAAAATAAGAACCAATGATATAACCAGTGAAGCTAAAAAAAATGAATGAAGCTTCTCCACACCTGCTAATTGCCACATTAACTATACTTCCCTTTATTGCATTCAGTAAACACCATTTTTTAAAATTGATTCATTAACTTTTTATTTAGTAAACACTCACTGCACCAACCCAACCGGACTGCATCGGGTCATCTGTCTGCTACACCTGTAGACTACGAGAGTCCCCTTTTGGTCTTAATGTGGAGCTCCGGAGCCACACTCAAGTCTCCAGACACGCATTTGCAAATTGCCACACGCATTTGCGAGTCGTCCACGGCGAGACTGTAGCAACACCCAAAGGCAGGGGACGCTGAATGTTGGCATTTTGTGCTCTCAGCCTGTCAGGCGAATATGTGGGAATTTATAAAAAAGCAGCTCGCATACTTGCTTACATTTGTCAAAGGTTTTTTTTATTTTTGCGGTGCAAAAGCTTACAGCACCTGGTATTCCCAGGCGGTCTCCCATCCAAGTACTAACCAGGCCCGACCCTGCTTAGCTTCCGAGATCGGACGAGATCGGGCGTTCTCAGGGTAGTATGGCCGTCAGCGAAAATCCCTTTCAAAATTTTGCATTTTATACATGTTGTCTTTATTGTGGCAAATACTTCAATCCAAAAACACGTAACAAGAATCTGAAACTATAACCACAGTCACAAATGTGTCACAACAATCTACAATGCATGATTGAAGTCACAGATATATGACAAATATCAGCAAATGTGTACAATGATTTGTTGGCACATACACATGGTTAAATGCGGACAAAAATCCGTAGATGGGCGACCTGTAAAAACGGGACCTTTTCTTACAGGTGACGTTTGCTACAGTCCTGCCGCGGACGACTCGCAAATGCGTGTGCTGATTTGCAAATGCGTGTCAGGAGACTTGTGTGTGGCTCCGTAGCTACACATTCGGACCACATGGGGGCACTAATATTATACCAGCCCCGTACCACCAATATATACACCAATAACTTGGGGGGGCGTTCACTGCTATCCACCCATGGTCATGTACCATTTATTTGACATTATTTAAATTAAATTGGAATAAATGGAAGAATAAAGTGGAACTAATAAAATAAGAACCAATGATATAACCAGTGAAGCTAAAAAAAATGAATGAAGCTTCTCCACACACCTGCTAATTGCCACATTAACTATACTTCCCTTTATTGCATTCAGTAAACACCATTTTTTAAAATTGATTCATTAACTTTTTATTTAGTAAACACTCACTGCACCAACCCAACCGGACTGCATCGGGTCATCTGTCTGCTACACCTGTAGACTACGAGAGTCCCCTTTTGGTCTTAATGTGGAGCTCCGGAGCCACACTCAAGTCTCCAGACACGCATTTGCAAATTGCCACACGCATTTGCGAGTCGTCCACGGCGAGACTGTAGCAACACCCAAAGGCAGGGGACGCTGAATGTTGGCATTTTGTGCTCTCAGCCTGTCAGGCGAATATGTGGGAATTTATAAAATAGCAGCTCGCATACTTGCTTACATTTGTCAAAAGTTTTTTTTATTTTTGCGGTGCAAATGCTTACAGCACCTGGTATTCCCAGGCGGTCTCCCATCCAAGTACTAACCAGGCCCGACCCTGCTTAGCTTCCGAGATCGGACGAGATCGGGCGTTCTCAGGGTAGTATGGCCGTAAGCGAGAATTCCTTTCAAAATTTTGCATTTTATACATGTTGTCTTTATTGTGGCAAATATTTCAATCCAAAAATACGTAACAAGAATCTGAAACTATAACCACAGTCACAAATGTGTCACAACAATCTACAATGCATGATTGAAGTCACAGATATATGACAAATATCAGCAAATGTGTACAATGATTTGTTGGCACATACACATGGTTAAATGCGGACAAAAATCCGTAGATGGGCGACCTGTAAAAACGGGACCTTTTCTTACAGGTGACGTTTGCTACAGTCCTGCCGCGGACGACTCGCAAATGCGTGTGCTGATTTGCAAATGCGTGTCAGGAGACTTGTGTGTGGCTCCGTAGCTACACATTCGGACCACATGGGGGCACTAATATTATACCAGCCCCGTACCACCAATATATACACCAATAACTTGGGGGGGCGTTCACTGCTATCCACCCATGGTCATGTACCATTTATTTGACATTATCTAAATTAAATTGGAATAAATGGAAGAATAAAGTGGAACTAATAAAATAAGAACCAATGATATAACCAGTGAAGCTAAAAAAAATGAATGAAGCTTCTCCACACCTGCTAATTGCCACATTAACTATACTTCCCTTTATTGCATTCAGTAAACGCCATTTTTTAAAATTGATTCATTAACTTTTTATTTAGTAAACACTCACTGCACCAACCCAACCGGACTGCATCGGGTCATATGTCTGCTACACCTGTAGACTCCGAGGGTACCCTTTTGGTCTTAATGTGTGGCTCCGGAGCCACAGTCAAGTCTCCAGACACGCATTTGCAAATTGCCACACGCATTTGCGAGTCGTCCACGGCGAGACTGTAGCAACACCCAAAGGCAGGGGACGCTGAATGTTGGCAATTTGTGCTCTCAGCCTGTCAGGCGAATATGTGGAAATTTATAAAAAAGCAGCTCGCATACTTGCTTACATTTGTCAAAAGTTTTTTTTATTTTTGCGGTGCAAAATCTTACAGCACCTGGTATTCCCAGGCGGTCTCCCATCCAAGTACTAACCAGGCCCGACCCTGCTTAGCTTCCGAGATCGGACGAGATCGGGCGTTCTCAGGGTAGTATGGCCGTAAGCGAGAATTCCTTTCAAAATTTTGCATTTTATACATGTTGTCTTTATTGTGGCAAATACTTCAATCCAAAAATACGTAACAAGAATCTGAAACTATAACCACAGTCACAAATGTGTCACAACAATCTACAATGCATGATTGAAGTCACAGATATATGACAAATATCAGCAAATGTGTACAATGATTTGTTGGCACATACACATGGTTAAATGCGGACAAAAATCCGTAGATGGGCGACCTGTAAAAACGGGACCTTTTCTTACAGGTGACGTTTGCTACAGTCCTGCCGCGGACGACTCGCAAATGCGTGTGCTGATTTGCAAATGCGTGTCAGGAGACTTGTGTGTGGCTCCGTAGCTACACATTCGGACCACATGGGGGCACTAATATTATACCAGCCCCGTACCACCAATATATACACCAATAACTTGGGGGGGCGTTCACTGCTATCCACCCATGGTCATGGACCATTTATTTGACATTATCTAAATTAAATTGGAATAAATGGAAGAATAAAGTGGAACTAATAAAATAAGAACCAATGATATAACCAGTGAAGCTAAAAAAAATGAATGAAGCTTCTCCACACCTGCTAATTGCCACATTAACTATACTTCCCTTTATTGCATTCAGTAAACGCCATTTTTTAAAATTGATTCATTAACTTTTTATTTAGTAAACACTCACTGCACCAACCCAACCGGACTGCATCGGGTCATCTGTCTGCTACACCTGTAGACTACGAGAGTCCCCTTTTGGTCTTAATGTGGAGCTCCGGAGCCACACTCAAGTCTCCAGACACGCATTTGCAAATTGCCACACGCATTTGCGAGTCGTCCACGGCGAGACTGTAGCAACACCCAAAGGCAGGGGACGCTGAATGTTGGCATTTTGTGCTCTCAGCCTGTCAGGCGAATATGTGGGAATTTATAAAAAAGCAGCTCGCATACTTGCTTACATTTGTCAAAAGTTTTTTTTATTTTTGCGGTGCAAAAGCTTACAGCACCTGGTATTCCCAGGCGGTCTCCCATCCAAGTACTAACCAGGCCCGACCCTGCTTAGCTTCCGAGATCGGACGAGATCGGGCGTTCTCAGGGTAGTATGGCCGTAAGCGAGAATTCCTTTCAAAATTTTGCATTTTATACATGTTGTCTTTATTGTGGCAAATACTTCAATCCAAAAATACGTAACAAGAATCTGAAACTATAACCACAGTCACAAATGTGTCACAACAATCTACAATGCATGATTGAAGTCACAGATATATGACAAATATCAGCAAATGTGTACAATGATTTGTTGGCACATACATTTGGTTAAATGCGGACAAAAATCCGTAGATGGGCGACCTGTAAAAACGGGACCTTTTCTTACAGGTGACGTTTGCTACAGTCCTGCCGCGGACGACTCGCAAATGCGTGTGCTGATTTGCAAATGCGTGTCAGGAGACTTGTGTGTGGCTCCGTAGCTACACATTCGGACCACATGGGGGCACTAATATTATACCAGCCCCGTACCACCAATATATACACCAATAACTTGGGGGGGCGTTCACTGCTATCCACCCATGGTCATGTACCATTTATTTGACATTATTTAAATTAAATTGGAATAAATGGAAGAATAAAGTGGAACTAATAAAATAAGAACCAATGATATAACCAGTGAAGCTAAAAAAAATGAATGAAGCTTCTCCACACCTGCTAATTGCCACATTAACTATACTTCCCTTTATTGCATTCAGTAAACACCATTTTTTTAAATTGATTCATTAACTTTTTATTTAGTAAACACTCACTGCACCAACCCAACCGGACTGCATCGGGTCATCTGTCTGCTACACCTGTAGACTACGAGAGTCCCCTTTTGGTCTTAATGTGGAGCTCCGGAGCCACACTCAAGTCTCCAGACACGCATTTGCAAATTGCCACACGCATTTGCGAGTCGTCCACGGCGAGACTGTAGCAACACCCAAAGGCAGGGGACGCTGAATGTTGGCATTTTGTGCTCTCAGCCTGTCAGGCGAATATGTGGAAATTTATAAAAAAGCAGCTCGCATACTTGCTTACATTTGTCAAAAGTTTTTTTTATTTTTGCGGTGCAAAAGCTTACAGCACCTGGTATTCCCAGGCGGTCTCCCATCCAAGTACTAACCAGGCCCGACCCTGCTTAGCTTCCGAGATCGGACGAGATCGGGCGTTCTCAGGGTAGTATGGCCGTAAGCGAGAATTCCTTTCAAAATTTTGCATTTTATACATGTTGTCTTTATTGTGGCAAATACTTCAATTCAAAAACACGTAACAAGAATCTGAAACTATAACCACAGTCACAAATGTGTCACAACAATCTACAATGCATGATTGAAGTCACAGATATATGACAAATATCAGCAAATGTGTACAATGATTTGTTGGCACATACACATGGTTAAATGCGGACAAAAATCCGTAGATGGGCGACCTGTAAAAACGGGACCTTTTCTTACAGGTGACGTTTGCTACAGTCCTGCCGCGGACGACTCGCAAATGCGTGTGCTGATTTGCAAATGCGTGTCAGGAGACTTGTGTGTGGCTCCGTAGCTACACATTCGGACCACATGGGGGCACTAATATTATACCAGCCCCGTACCACCAATATATACACCAATAACTTGGGGGGGCGTTCACTGCTATCCACCCATGGTCATGTACCATTTATTTGACATTATCTAAATTAAATTGGAATAAATGGAAGAATAAAGTGGAACTAATAAAATAAGAACCAATGATATAACCAGTGAAGCTAAAAAAAATGAATGAAGCTTCTCCACACCTGCTAATTGCCACATTAACTATACTTCCCTTTATTGCATTCAGTAAACACCATTTTTTAAAATTGATTCATTAACTTTTTATTTAGTAAACACTCACTGCACCAACCCAACCGGACTGCATCGGGTCATCTGTCTGCTACACCTGTAGACTACGAGAGTCCCCTTTTGGTCTTAATGTGGAGCTCCGGAGCCACACTCAAGTCTCCAGACACGCATTTGCAAATTGCCACACGCATTTGCGAGTCGTCCACGGCGAGACTGTAGCAACACCCAAAGGCAGGGGACGCTGAATGTTGGCATTTTGTGCTCTCAGCCTGTCAGGCGAATATGTGGGAATTTATAAAAAAGCAGCTCGCATACTTGCTTACATTTGTCAAAAGTTTTTTTTATTTTTGCGGTGCAAAAGCTTACAGCACCTGGTATTCCCAGGCGGTCTCCCATCCAAGTACTAACCAGGCCCGACCCTGCTTAGCTTCCGAGATCGGACGAGATCGGGCGTTCTCAGGGTAGTATGGCCGTAAGCGAGAATTCCTTTCAAAATTTTGCATTTTATACATGTTGTCTTTATTGTGGCAAATACTTCAATCCAAAAATACGTAACAAGAATCTGAAACTATAACCACAGTCACAAATGTGTCACAACAATCTACAATGCATGATTGAAGTCACAGATATATGACAAATATCAGCAAATGTGTACAATGATTTGTTGGCACATACACTTGGTTAAATGCGGACAAAAATCCGTAGATGGGCGACCTGTAAAAACGGGACCTTTTCTTACAGGTGACGTTTGCTACAGTCCTGCCGCGGACGACTCGCAAATGCGTGTGCTGATTTGCAAATGCGTGTCAGGAGACTTGTGTGTGGCTCCGTAGCTACACATTCGGACCACATGGGGGCACTAATATTATACCAGCCCCGTACCACCAATATATACACCAATAACTTGGGGGGGCGTTCACTGCTATCCACCCATGGTCATGTACCATTTATTTGACATTATTTAAATTAAATTGGAATAAATGGAAGAATAAAGTGGAACTAATAAAATAAGAACCAATGATATAACCAGTGAAGCTAAAAAAAATGAATGAAGCTTCTCCACACCTGCTAATTGCCACATTAACTATACTTCCCTTTATTGCATTCAGTAAACACCATTTTTTTAAATTGATTCATTAACTTTTTATTTAGTAAACACTCACTGCACCAACCCAACCGGACTGCATCGGGTCATCTGTCTGCTACACCTGTAGACTACGAGAGTCCCCTTTTGGTCTTAATGTGGAGCTCCGGAGCCACACTCAAGTCTCCAGACACGCATTTGCAAATTGCCACACGCATTTGCGAGTCGTCCACGGCGAGACTGTAGCAACACCCAAAGGCAGGGGACGCTGAATGTTGGCATTTTGTGCTCTCAGCCTGTCAGGCGAATATGTGGAAATTTATAAAAAAGCAGCTCGCATACTTGCTTACATTTGTCAAAAGTTTTTTTTATTTTTGCGGTGCAAAAGCTTACAGCACCTGGTATTCCCAGGCGGTCTCCCATCCAAGTACTAACCAGGCCCGACCCTGCTTAGCTTCCGAGATCGGACGAGATCGGGCGTTCTCAGGGTAGTATGGCCGTAAGCGAGAATTCCTTTCAAAATTTTGCATTTTATACATGTTGTCTTTATTGTGGCAAATACTTCAATCCAAAAACACGTAACAAGAATCTGAAACTATAACCACAGTCACAAATGTGTCACAACAATCTACAATGCATGATTGAAGTCACAGATATATGACAAATATCAGCAAATGTGTACAATGATTTGTTGGCACATACACATGGTTAAATGCGGACAAAAATCCGTAGATGGGCGACCTGTAAAAACGGGACCTTTTCTTACAGGTGACGTTTGCTACAGTCCTGCCGCGGACGACTCGCAAATGCGTGTGCTGATTTGCAAATGCGTGTCAGGAGACTTGTGTGTGGCTCCGTAGCTACACATTCGGACCACATGGGGGCACTAATATTATACCAGCCCCGTACCACCAATATATACACCAATAACTTGGGGGGGCGTTCACTGCTATCCACCCATGGTCATGTACCATTTATTTGACATTATTTAAATTAAATTGGAATAAATGGAAGAATAAAGTGGAACTAATAAAATAAGAACCAATGATATAACCAGTGAAGCTAAAAAAAATGAATGAAGCTTCTCCACACCTGCTAATTGCGACATTAACTATACTTCCCTTTATTGCATTCAGTAAACGCCATTTTTTAAAATTGATTCATTAACTTTTTATTTAGTAAACACTCACTGCACCAACCCAACTGGACTGCATCGGGTCATATGTCTGCTACACCTGTAGACTCCGAGGGTACCCTTTTGGTCTTAATGTGTGGTTCCGGAGCCACAGTCAAGTCTCCAGACACGCATTTGCAAATTGCCACACGCATTTGCGAGTCGTCCACGGCGAGACTGTAGCAACACCCAAAGGCAGGGGACGCTGAATGTTGGCAATTTGTGCTCTCAGCCTGTCAGGCGAATATGTGGAAATTTATAAAAAAGCAGCTCGCATACTTGCTTAGATTTGTCAAAGTTTTTTTTATTTATTTATTTTTTGCGGTGCAAAAGCTTACGGCACCTGGTATTCCCAGGCGGTCTCCCATCCAAGTACTAACCAGGCCCGACCCTGCTTAGCTTCCGAGATCGGACGAGATCGGGCGTTCTCAGGGTAGTATGGCCGTAAGCGAGAATTCCTTTCAAAATTTTGCATTTTATACATGTTGTCTTTATTGTGGCAAATACTTCAATCCAAAAACACGTAACAAGAATCTGAAACTATAACCACAGTCACAAATGTGTCACAACAATCTACAATGCATGATTGAAGTCACAGATATATAACAAATATCAGCAAATGTGTACAATGATTTGTTGGCACATACACATGGTTAAATGCGGACAAAAATCCGTAGATGGGCGACCTGTAAAAACGGGACCTTTTCTTACAGGTGACGTTTGCTACAGTCCTGCCGCGGACGACTCGCAAATGCGTGTGCTGATTTGCAAATGCGTGTCAGGAGACTTGTGTGTGGCTCCGTAGCTACACATTCGGACCACATGGGGGCACTAATATTATACCAGCCCCGTACCACCAATATATACACCAATAACTTGGGGGGGCGTTCACTGCTATCCACCCATGGTCATGTACCATTTATTTGACATTATTTAAATTAAATTGGAATAAATGGAAGAATAAAGTGGAACTAATAAAATAAGAACCAATGATATAACCAGTGAAGCTAAAAAAAATGAATGAAGCTTCTCCACACCTGCTAATTGCCACATTAACTATACTTCCCTTTATTGCATTCAGTAAACACCATTTTTTAAAATTGATTCATTAACTTTTTATTTAGTAAACACTCACTGCACCAACCCAACCGGACTGCATCGGGTCATCTGTCTGCTACACCTGTAGACTACGAGAGTCCCCTTTTGGTCTTAATGTGGAGCTCCGGAGCCACACTCAAGTCTCCAGACACGCATTTGCAAATTGCCACACGCATTTGCGAGTCGTCCACGGCGAGACTGTAGCAACACCCAAAGGCAGGGGACGCTGAATGTTGGCATTTTGTGCTCTCAGCCTGTCAGGCGAATATGTGGAAATTTATAAAAAAGCAGCTCGCATACTTGCTTACATTTGTCAAAAGTTTTTTTTATTTTTGCGGTGCAAAAGCTTACAGCACCTGGTATTCCCAGGCGGTCTCCCATCCAAGTACTAACCAGGCCCGACCCTGCTTAGCTTCCGAGATCGGACGAGATCGGGCGTTCTCAGGGTAGTATGGCCGTAAGCGAGAATTCCTTTCAAAATTTTGCATTTTATACATGTTGTCTTTATTGTGGCAAATACTTCAATTCAAAAACACGTAACAAGAATCTGAAACTATAACCACAGTCACAAATGTGTCACAACAATCTACAATGCATGATTGAAGTCACAGATATATGACAAATATCAGCAAATGTGTACAATGATTTGTTGGCACATACACATGGTTAAATGCGGACAAAAATCCGTAGATGGGCGACCTGTAAAAACGGGACCTTTTCTTACAGGTGACGTTTGCTACAGTCCTGCCGCGGACGACTCGCAAATGCGTGTGCTGATTTGCAAATGCGTGTCAGGAGACTTGTGTGTGGCTCCGTAGCTACACATTCGGACCACATGGGGGCACTAATATTATACCAGCCCCGTACCACCAATATATACACCAATAACTTGGGGGGGCGTTCACTGCTATCCACCCATGGTCATGTACCATTTATTTGACATTATCTAAATTAAATTGGAATAAATGGAAGAATAAAGTGGAACTAATAAAATAAGAACCAATGATATAACCAGTGAAGCTAAAAAAAATGAATGAAGCTTCTCCACACCTGCTAATTGCCACATTAACTATACTTCCCTTTATTGCATTCAGTAAACACCATTTTTTAAAATTGATTCATTAACTTTTTATTTAGTAAACACTCACTGCACCAACCCAACCGGACTGCATCGGGTCATCTGTCTGCTACACCTGTAGACTACGAGAGTCCCCTTTTGGTCTTAATGTGGAGCTCCGGAGCCACACTCAAGTCTCCAGACACGCATTTGCAAATTGCCACACGCATTTGCGAGTCGTCCACGGCGAGACTGTAGCAACACCCAAAGGCAGGGGACGCTGAATGTTGGCATTTTGTGCTCTCAGCCTGTCAGGCGAATATGTGGGAATTTATAAAAAAGCAGCTCGCATACTTGCTTACATTTGTCAAAAGTTTTTTTTATTTTTGCGGTGCAAAAGCTTACAGCACCTGGTATTCCCAGGCGGTCTCCCATCCAAGTACTAACCAGGCCCGACCCTGCTTAGCTTCCGAGATCGGACGAGATCGGGCGTTCTCAGGGTAGTATGGCCGTAAGCGAGAATTCCTTTCAAAATTTTGCATTTTATACATGTTGTCTTTATTGTGGCAAATACTTCAATCCAAAAATACGTAACAAGAATCTGAAACTATAACCACAGTCACAAATGTGTCACAACAATCTACAATGCATGATTGAAGTCACAGATATATGACAAATATCAGCAAATGTGTACAATGATTTGTTGGCACATACACTTGGTTAAATGCGGACAAAAATCCGTAGATGGGCGACCTGTAAAAACGGGACCTTTTCTTACAGGTGACGTTTGCTACAGTCCTGCCGCGGACGACTCGCAAATGCGTGTGCTGATTTGCAAATGCGTGTCAGGAGACTTGTGTGTGGCTCCGTAGCTACACATTCGGACCACATGGGGGCACTAATATTATACCAGCCCCGTACCACCAATATATACACCAATAACTTGGGGGGGCGTTCACTGCTATCCACCCATGGTCATGTACCATTTATTTGACATTATTTAAATTAAATTGGAATAAATGGAAGAATAAAGTGGAACTAATAAAATAAGAACCAATGATATAACCAGTGAAGCTAAAAAAAATGAATGAAGCTTCTCCACACCTGCTAATTGCCACATTAACTATACTTCCCTTTATTGCATTCAGTAAACACCATTTTTTTAAATTGATTCATTAACTTTTTATTTAGTAAACACTCACTGCACCAACCCAACCGGACTGCATCGGGTCATCTGTCTGCTACACCTGTAGACTACGAGAGTCCCCTTTTGGTCTTAATGTGGAGCTCCGGAGCCACACTCAAGTCTCCAGACACGCATTTGCAAATTGCCACACGCATTTGCGAGTCGTCCACGGCGAGACTGTAGCAACACCCAAAGGCAGGGGACGCTGAATGTTGGCATTTTGTGCTCTCAGCCTGTCAGGCGAATATGTGGAAATT
The DNA here is from genome assembly GCF_059441095.1 of Idiotropiscis lumnitzeri. Classification (NCBI taxonomy): domain Eukaryota; kingdom Metazoa; phylum Chordata; class Actinopteri; order Syngnathiformes; family Syngnathidae; genus Idiotropiscis; species Idiotropiscis lumnitzeri. The sequence continues at coordinate 20,480,791 of NC_142399.1, read as the reverse complement.
TATAAAAAAGCAGCTCGCATACTTGCTTACATTTGTCAAAAGTTTTTTTTATTTTTGCGGTGCAAAAGCTTACAGCACCTGGTATTCCCAGGCGGTCTCCCATCCAAGTACTAACCAGGCCCGACCCTGCTTAGCTTCCGAGATCGGACGAGATCGGGCGTTCTCAGGGTAGTATGGCCGTAAGCGAGAATTCCTTTCAAAATTTTGCATTTTATACATGTTGTCTTTATTGTGGCAAATACTTCAATCCAAAAACACGTAACAAGAATCTGAAACTATAACCACAGTCACAAATGTGTCACAACAATCTACAATGCATGATTGAAGTCACAGATATATGACAAATATCAGCAAATGTGTACAATGATTTGTTGGCACATACACATGGTTAAATGCGGACAAAAATCCGTAGATGGGCGACCTGTAAAAACGGGACCTTTTCTTACAGGTGACGTTTGCTACAGTCCTGCCGCGGACGACTCGCAAATGCGTGTGCTGATTTGCAAATGCGTGTCAGGAGACTTGTGTGTGGCTCCGTAGCTACACATTCGGACCACATGGGGGCACTAATATTATACCAGCCCCGTACCACCAATATATACACCAATAACTTGGGGGGGCGTTCACTGCTATCCACCCATGGTCATGTACCATTTATTTGACATTATTTAAATTAAATTGGAATAAATGGAAGAATAAAGTGGAACTAATAAAATAAGAACCAATGATATAACCAGTGAAGCTAAAAAAAATGAATGAAGCTTCTCCACACCTGCTAATTGCGACATTAACTATACTTCCCTTTATTGCATTCAGTAAACGCCATTTTTTAAAATTGATTCATTAACTTTTTATTTAGTAAACACTCACTGCACCAACCCAACTGGACTGCATCGGGTCATATGTCTGCTACACCTGTAGACTCCGAGGGTACCCTTTTGGTCTTAATGTGTGGTTCCGGAGCCACAGTCAAGTCTCCAGACACGCATTTGCAAATTGCCACACGCATTTGCGAGTCGTCCACGGCGAGACTGTAGCAACACCCAAAGGCAGGGGACGCTGAATGTTGGCAATTTGTGCTCTCAGCCTGTCAGGCGAATATGTGGAAATTTATAAAAAAGCAGCTCGCATACTTGCTTACATTTGTCAAAAGTTTTTTTTATTTTTGCGGTGCAAAAGCTTACAGCACCTGGTATTCCCAGGCGGTCTCCCATCCAAGTACTAACCAGGCCCGACCCGGCTTAGCTTCCGAGATCGGACGAGATCGGGCGTTCTCAGGGTAGTATGGCCGTAAGCGAGAATTCCTTTCAAAATTTTGCATTTTATAGATGTTGTCTTTATTGTGGCAAATACTTCAATCCAAAAATACGTAACAAGAATCTGAAACTATAACCACAGTCACAAATGTGTCACAACAATCTACAATGCATGATTGAAGTCACAGATATATGACAAATATCAGCAAATGTGTACAATGATTTGTTGGCACATACACATGGTTAAATGCGGACAAAAATCCGTAGATGGGCGACCTGTAAAAACGGGACCTTTTCTTACAGGTGACGTTTGCTACAGTCCTGCCGCGGACGACTCGCAAATGCGTGTGCTGATTTGCAAATGCGTGTCAGGAGACTTGTGTGTGGCTCCGTAGCTACACATTCGGACCACATGGGGGCACTAATATTATACCAGCCCCGTACCACCAATATATACACCAATAACTTGGGGGGGCGTTCACTGCTATCCACCCATGGTCATGGACCATTTATTTGACATTATCTAAATTAAATTGGAATAAATGGAAGAATAAAGTGGAACTAATAAAATAAGAACCAATGATATAACCAGTGAAGCTAAAAAAAATGAATGAAGCTTCTCCACACCTGCTAATTGCCACATTAACTATACTTCCCTTTATTGCATTCAGTAAACGCCATTTTTTAAAATTGATTCATTAACTTTTTATTTAGTAAACACTCACTGCACCAACCCAACCGGACTGCATCGGGTCATCTGTCTGCTACACCTGTAGACTACGAGAGTCCCCTTTTGGTCTTAATGTGGAGCTCCGGAGCCACACTCAAGTCTCCAGACACGCATTTGCAAATTGCCACACGCATTTGCGAGTCGTCCACGGCGAGACTGTAGCAACACCCAAAGGCAGGGGACGCTGAATGTTGGCATTTTGTGCTCTCAGCCTGTCAGGCGAATATGTGGGAATTTATAAAAAAGCAGCTCGCATACTTGCTTACATTTGTCAAAAGTTTTTTTTATTTTTGCGGTGCAAAAGCTTACAGCACCTGGTATTCCCAGGCGGTCTCCCATCCAAGTACTAACCAGGCCCGACCCTGCTTAGCTTCCGAGATCGGACGAGATCGGGCGTTCTCAGGGTAGTATGGCCGTAAGCGAGAATTCCTTTCAAAATTTTGCATTTTATACATGTTGTCTTTATTGTGGCAAATACTTCAATCCAAAAATACGTAACAAGAATCTGAAACTATAACCACAGTCACAAATGTGTCACAACAATCTACAATGCATGATTGAAGTCACAGATATATGACAAATATCAGCAAATGTGTACAATGATTTGTTGGCACATACACTTGGTTAAATGCGGACAAAAATCCGTAGATGGGCGACCTGTAAAAACGGGACCTTTTCTTACAGGTGACGTTTGCTACAGTCCTGCCGCGGACGACTCGCAAATGCGTGTGCTGATTTGCAAATGCGTGTCAGGAGACTTGTGTGTGGCTCCGTAGCTACACATTCGGACCACATGGGGGCACTAATATTATACCAGCCCCGTACCACCAATATATACACCAATAACTTGGGGGGGCGTTCACTGCTATCCACCCATGGTCATGTACCATTTATTTGACATTATTTAAATTAAATTGGAATAAATGGAAGAATAAAGTGGAACTAATAAAATAAGAACCAATGATATAACCAGTGAAGCTAAAAAAAATGAATGAAGCTTCTCCACACCTGCTAATTGCCACATTAACTATACTTCCCTTTATTGCATTCAGTAAACACCATTTTTTTAAATTGATTCATTAACTTTTTATTTAGTAAACACTCACTGCACCAACCCAACCGGACTGCATCGGGTCATCTGTCTGCTACACCTGTAGACTACGAGAGTCCCCTTTTGGTCTTAATGTGGAGCTCCGGAGCCACACTCAAGTCTCCAGACACGCATTTGCAAATTGCCACACGCATTTGCGAGTCGTCCACGGCGAGACTGTAGCAACACCCAAAGGCAGGGGACGCTGAATGTTGGCATTTTGTGCTCTCAGCCTGTCAGGCGAATATGTGGAAATTTATAAAAAAGCAGCTCGCATACTTGCTTACATTTGTCAAAAGTTTTTTTTATTTTTGCGGTGCAAAAGCTTACAGCACCTGGTATTCCCAGGCGGTCTCCCATCCAAGTACTAACCAGGCCCGACCCTGCTTAGCTTCCGAGATCGGACGAGATCGGGCGTTCTCAGGGTAGTATGGCCGTAAGCGAGAATTCCTTTCAAAATTTTGCATTTTATACATGTTGTCTTTATTGTGGCAAATACTTCAATTCAAAAACACGTAACAAGAATCTGAAACTATAACCACAGTCACAAATGTGTCACAACAATCTACAATGCATGATTGAAGTCACAGATATATGACAAATATCAGCAAATGTGTACAATGATTTGTTGGCACATACACATGGTTAAATGCGGACAAAAATCCGTAGATGGGCGACCTGTAAAAACGGGACCTTTTCTTACAGGTGACGTTTGCTACAGTCCTGCCGCGGACGACTCGCAAATGCGTGTGCTGATTTGCAAATGCGTGTCAGGAGACTTGTGTGTGGCTCCGTAGCTACACATTCGGACCACATGGGGGCACTAATATTATACCAGCCCCGTACCACCAATATATACACCAATAACTTGGGGGGGCGTTCACTGCTATCCACCCATGGTCATGTACCATTTATTTGACATTATCTAAATTAAATTGGAATAAATGGAAGAATAAAGTGGAACTAATAAAATAAGAACCAATGATATAACCAGTGAAGCTAAAAAAAATGAATGAAGCTTCTCCACACCTGCTAATTGCCACATTAACTATACTTCCCTTTATTGCATTCAGTAAACACCATTTTTTAAAATTGATTCATTAACTTTTTATTTAGTAAACACTCACTGCACCAACCCAACCGGACTGCATCGGGTCATCTGTCTGCTACACCTGTAGACTACGAGAGTCCCCTTTTGGTCTTAATGTGGAGCTCCGGAGCCACACTCAAGTCTCCAGACACGCATTTGCAAATTGCCACACGCATTTGCGAGTCGTCCACGGCGAGACTGTAGCAACACCCAAAGGCAGGGGACGCTGAATGTTGGCATTTTGTGCTCTCAGCCTGTCAGGCGAATATGTGGGAATTTATAAAAAAGCAGCTCGCATACTTGCTTACATTTGTCAAAAGTTTTTTTTATTTTTGCGGTGCAAAAGCTTACAGCACCTGGTATTCCCAGGCGGTCTCCCATCCAAGTACTAACCAGGCCCGACCCTGCTTAGCTTCCGAGATCGGACGAGATCGGGCGTTCTCAGGGTAGTATGGCCGTAAGCGAGAATTCCTTTCAAAATTTTGCATTTTATACATGTTGTCTTTATTGTGGCAAATACTTCAATCCAAAAATACGTAACAAGAATCTGAAACTATAACCACAGTCACAAATGTGTCACAACAATCTACAATGCATGATTGAAGTCACAGATATATGACAAATATCAGCAAATGTGTACAATGATTTGTTGGCACATACACTTGGTTAAATGCGGACAAAAATCCGTAGATGGGCGACCTGTAAAAACGGGACCTTTTCTTACAGGTGACGTTTGCTACAGTCCTGCCGCGGACGACTCGCAAATGCGTGTGCTGATTTGCAAATGCGTGTCAGGAGACTTGTGTGTGGCTCCGTAGCTACACATTCGGACCACATGGGGGCACTAATATTATACCAGCCCCGTACCACCAATATATACACCAATAACTTGGGGGGGCGTTCACTGCTATCCACCCATGGTCATGTACCATTTATTTGACATTATTTAAATTAAATTGGAATAAATGGAAGAATAAAGTGGAACTAATAAAATAAGAACCAATGATATAACCAGTGAAGCTAAAAAAAATGAATGAAGCTTCTCCACACCTGCTAATTGCCACATTAACTATACTTCCCTTTATTGCATTCAGTAAACACCATTTTTTTAAATTGATTCATTAACTTTTTATTTAGTAAACACTCACTGCACCAACCCAACCGGACTGCATCGGGTCATCTGTCTGCTACACCTGTAGACTACGAGAGTCCCCTTTTGGTCTTAATGTGGAGCTCCGGAGCCACACTCAAGTCTCCAGACACGCATTTGCAAATTGCCACACGCATTTGCGAGTCGTCCACGGCGAGACTGTAGCAACACCCAAAGGCAGGGGACGCTGAATGTTGGCATTTTGTGCTCTCAGCCTGTCAGGCGAATATGTGGAAATTTATAAAAAAGCAGCTCGCATACTTGCTTACATTTGTCAAAAGTTTTTTTTATTTTTGCGGTGCAAAAGCTTACAGCACCTGGTATTCCCAGGCGGTCTCCCATCCAAGTACTAACCAGGCCCGACCCTGCTTAGCTTCCGAGATCGGACGAGATCGGGCGTTCTCAGGGTAGTATGGCCGTAAGCGAGAATTCCTTTCAAAATTTTGCATTTTATACATGTTGTCTTTATTGTGGCAAATACTTCAATCCAAAAACACGTAACAAGAATCTGAAACTATAACCACAGTCACAAATGTGTCACAACAATCTACAATGCATGATTGAAGTCACAGATATATGACAAATATCAGCAAATGTGTACAATGATTTGTTGGCACATACACATGGTTAAATGCGGACAAAAATCCGTAGATGGGCGACCTGTAAAAACGGGACCTTTTCTTACAGGTGACGTTTGCTACAGTCCTGCCGCGGACGACTCGCAAATGCGTGTGCTGATTTGCAAATGCGTGTCAGGAGACTTGTGTGTGGCTCCGTAGCTACACATTCGGACCACATGGGGGCACTAATATTATACCAGCCCCGTACCACCAATATATACACCAATAACTTGGGGGGGCGTTCACTGCTATCCACCCATGGTCATGTACCATTTATTTGACATTATTTAAATTAAATTGGAATAAATGGAAGAATAAAGTGGAACTAATAAAATAAGAACCAATGATATAACCAGTGAAGCTAAAAAAAATGAATGAAGCTTCTCCACACCTGCTAATTGCGACATTAACTATACTTCCCTTTATTGCATTCAGTAAACGCCATTTTTTAAAATTGATTCATTAACTTTTTATTTAGTAAACACTCACTGCACCAACCCAACTGGACTGCATCGGGTCATATGTCTGCTACACCTGTAGACTCCGAGGGTACCCTTTTGGTCTTAATGTGTGGTTCCGGAGCCACAGTCAAGTCTCCAGACACGCATTTGCAAATTGCCACACGCATTTGCGAGTCGTCCACGGCGAGACTGTAGCAACACCCAAAGGCAGGGGACGCTGAATGTTGGCAATTTGTGCTCTCAGCCTGTCAGGCGAATATGTGGAAATTTATAAAAAAGCAGCTCGCATACTTGCTTACATTTGTCAAAAGTTTTTTTTATTTTTGCGGTGCAAAAGCTTACAGCACCTGGTATTCCCAGGCGGTCTCCCATCCAAGTACTAACCAGGCCCGACCCGGCTTAGCTTCCGAGATCGGACGAGATCGGGCGTTCTCAGGGTAGTATGGCCGTAAGCGAGAATTCCTTTCAAAATTTTGCATTTTATAGATGTTGTCTTTATTGTGGCAAATACTTCAATCCAAAAATACGTAACAAGAATCTGAAACTATAACCACAGTCACAAATGTGTCACAACAATCTACAATGCATGATTGAAGTCACAGATATATGACAAATATCAGCAAATGTGTACAATGATTTGTTGGCACATACACATGGTTAAATGCGGACAAAAATCCGTAGATGGGCGACCTGTAAAAACGGGACCTTTTCTTACAGGTGACGTTTGCTACAGTCCTGCCGCGGACGACTCGCAAATGCGTGTGCTGATTTGCAAATGCGTGTCAGGAGACTTGTGTGTGGCTCCGTAGCTACACATTCGGACCACATGGGGGCACTAATATTATACCAGCCCCGTACCACCAATATATACACCAATAACTTGGGGGGGCGTTCACTGCTATCCACCCATGGTCATGGACCATTTATTTGACATTATCTAAATTAAATTGGAATAAATGGAAGAATAAAGTGGAACTAATAAAATAAGAACCAATGATATAACCAGTGAAGCTAAAAAAAATGAATGAAGCTTCTCCACACCTGCTAATTGCCACATTAACTATACTTCCCTTTATTGCATTCAGTAAACGCCATTTTTTAAAATTGATTCATTAACTTTTTATTTAGTAAACACTCACTGCACCAACCCAACCGGACTGCATCGGGTCATCTGTCTGCTACACCTGTAGACTACGAGAGTCCCCTTTTGGTCTTAATGTGGAGCTCCGGAGCCACACTCAAGTCTCCAGACACGCATTTGCAAATTGCCACACGCATTTGCGAGTCGTCCACGGCGAGACTGTAGCAACACCCAAAGGCAGGGGACGCTGAATGTTGGCATTTTGTGCTCTCAGCCTGTCAGGCGAATATGTGGGAATTTATAAAAAAGCAGCTCGCATACTTGCTTACATTTGTCAAAAGTTTTTTTTATTTTTGCGGTGCAAAAGCTTACAGCACCTGGTATTCCCAGGCGGTCTCCCATCCAAGTACTAACCAGGCCCGACCCTGCTTAGCTTCCGAGATCGGACGAGATCGGGCGTTCTCAGGGTAGTATGGCCGTAAGCGAGAATTCCTTTCAAAATTTTGCATTTTATACATGTTGTCTTTATTGTGGCAAATACTTCAATCCAAAAATACGTAACAAGAATCTGAAACTATAACCACAGTCACAAATGTGTCACAACAATCTACAATGCATGATTGAAGTCACAGATATATGACAAATATCAGCAAATGTGTACAATGATTTGTTGGCACATACACTTGGTTAAATGCGGACAAAAATCCGTAGATGGGCGACCTGTAAAAACGGGACCTTTTCTTACAGGTGACGTTTGCTACAGTCCTGCCGCGGACGACTCGCAAATGCGTGTGCTGATTTGCAAATGCGTGTCAGGAGACTTGTGTGTGGCTCCGTAGCTACACATTCGGACCACATGGGGGCACTAATATTATACCAGCCCCGTACCACCAATATATACACCAATAACTTGGGGGGGCGTTCACTGCTATCCACCCATGGTCATGTACCATTTATTTGACATTATTTAAATTAAATTGGAATAAATGGAAGAATAAAGTGGAACTAATAAAATAAGAACCAATGATATAACCAGTGAAGCTAAAAAAAATGAATGAAGCTTCTCCACACCTGCTAATTGCCACATTAACTATACTTCCCTTTATTGCATTCAGTAAACACCATTTGTTTAAATTGATTCATTAACTTTTTATTTAGTAAACACTCACTGCACCAACCCAACCGGACTGCATCGGGTCATCTGTCTGCTACACCTGTAGACTACGAGAGTCCCCTTTTGGTCTTAATGTGGAGCTCCGGAGCCACACTCAAGTCTCCAGACACGCATTTGCAAATTGCCACACGCATTTGCGAGTCGTCCACGGCGAGACTGTAGCAACACCCAAAGGCAGGGGACGCTGAATGTTGGCATTTTGTGCTCTCAGCCTGTCAGGCGAATATGTGGAAATTTATAAAAAAGCAGCTCGCATACTTGCTTACATTTGTCAAAAGTTTTTTTTATTTTTGCGGTGCAAAAGCTTACAGCACCTGGTATTCCCAGGCGGTCTCCCATCCAAGTACTAACCAGGCCCGACCCTGCTTAGCTTCCGAGATCGGACGAGATCGGGCGTTCTCAGGGTAGTATGGCCGTAAGCGAGAATTCCTTTCAAAATTTTGCATTTTATACATGTTGTCTTTATTGTGGCAAATACTTCAATTCAAAAACACGTAACAAGAATCTGAAACTATAACCACAGTCACAAATGTGTCACAACAATCTACAATGCATGATTGAAGTCACAGATATATGACAAATATCAGCAAATGTGTACAATGATTTGTTGGCACATACACATGGTTAAATGCGGACAAAAATCCGTAGATGGGCGACCTGTAAAAACGGGACCTTTTCTTACAGGTGACGTTTGCTACAGTCCTGCCGCGGACGACTCGCAAATGCGTGTGCTGATTTGCAAATGCGTGTCAGGAGACTTGTGTGTGGCTCCGTAGCTACACATTCGGACCACATGGGGGCACTAATATTATACCAGCCCCGTACCACCAATATATACACCAATAACTTGGGGGGGCGTTCACTGCTATCCACCCATGGTCATGTACCATTTATTTGACATTATCTAAATTAAATTGGAATAAATGGAAGAATAAAGTGGAACTAATAAAATAAGAACCAATGATATAACCAGTGAAGCTAAAAAAAATGAATGAAGCTTCTCCACACCTGCTAATTGCCACATTAACTATACTTCCCTTTATTGCATTCAGTAAACACCATTTTTTAAAATTGATTCATTAACTTTTTATTTAGTAAACACTCACTGCACCAACCCAACCGGACTGCATCGGGTCATCTGTCTGCTACACCTGTAGACTACGAGAGTCCCCTTTTGGTCTTAATGTGGAGCTCCGGAGCCACACTCAAGTCTCCAGACACGCATTTGCAAATTGCCACACGCATTTGCGAGTCGTCCACGGCGAGACTGTAGCAACACCCAAAGGCAGGGGACGCTGAATGTTGGCATTTTGTGCTCTCAGCCTGTCAGGCGAATATGTGGGAATTTATAAAAAAGCAGCTCGCATACTTGCTTACATTTGTCAAAAGTTTTTTTTATTTTTGCGGTGCAAAAGCTTACAGCACCTGGTATTCCCAGGCGGTCTCCCATCCAAGTACTAACCAGGCCCGACCCTGCTTAGCTTCCGAGATCGGACGAGATCGGGCGTTCTCAGGGTAGTATGGCCGTAAGCGAGAATTCCTTTCAAAATTTTGCATTTTATACATGTTGTCTTTATTGTGGCAAATACTTCAATCCAAAAATACGTAACAAGAATCTGAAACTATAACCACAGTCACAAATGTGTCACAACAATCTACAATGCATGATTGAAGTCACAGATATATGACAAATATCAGCAAATGTGTACAATGATTTGTTGGCACATACACTTGGTTAAATGCGGACAAAAATCCGTAGATGGGCGACCTGTAAAAACGGGACCTTTTCTTACAGGTGACGTTTGCTACAGTCCTGCCGCGGACGACTCGCAAATGCGTGTGCTGATTTGCAAATGCGTGTCAGGAGACTTGTGTGTGGCTCCGTAGCTACACATTCGGACCACATGGGGGCACTAATATTATACCAGCCCCGTACCACCAATATATACACCAATAACTTGGGGGGGCGTTCACTGCTATCCACCCATGGTCATGTACCATTTATTTGACATTATTTAAATTAAATTGGAATAAATGGAAGAATAAAGTGGAACTAATAAAATAAGAACCAATGATATAACCAGTGAAGCTAAAAAAATGAATGAAGCTTCTCCACACCTGCTAATTGCCACATTAACTATACTTCCCTTTATTGCATTCAGTAAACACCATTTTTTTAAATTGATTCATTAACTTTTTACTTAGTAAACACTCACTGCACCAACCCAACCGGACTGCATCGGGTCATCTGTCTGCTACACCTGTAGACTACGAGAGTCCCCTTTTGGTCTTAATGTGGAGCTCCGGAGCCACACTCAAGTCTCCAGACACGCATTTGCAAATTGCCACACGCATTTGCGAGTCGTCCACGGCGAGACTGTAGCAACACCCAAAGGCAGGGGACGCTGAATGTTGGCATTTTGTGCTCTCAGCCTGTCAGGCGAATATGTGGAAATTTATAAAAAAGCAGCTCGCATACTTGCTTACATTTGTCAAAAGTTTTTTTTATTTTTGCGGTGCAAAAGCTTACAGCACCTGGTATTCCCAGGCGGTCTCCCATCCAAGTACTAACCAGGCCCGACCCTGCTTAGCTTCCGAGATCGGACGAGATCGGGCGTTCTCAGGGTAGTATGGCCGTAAGCGAGAATTCCTTTCAAAATTTTGCATTTTATACATGTTGTCTTTATTGTGGCAAATACTTCAATCCAAAAACACGTAACAAGAATCTGAAACTATAACCACAGTCACAAATGTGTCACAACAATCTACAATGCATGATTGAAGTCACAGATATATGACAAATATCAGCAAATGTGTACAATGATTTGTTGGCACATACACATGGTTAAATGCGGACAAAAATCCGTAGATGGGCGACCTGTAAAAACGGGACCTTTTCTTACAGGTGACGTTTGCTACAGTCCTGCCGCGGACGACTCGCAAATGCGTGTGCTGATTTGCAAATGCGTGTCAGGAGACTTGTGTGTGGCTCCGTAGCTACACATTCGGACCACATGGGGGCACTAATATTATACCAGCCCCGTACCACCAATATATACACCAATAACTTGGGGGGGCGTTCACTGCTATCCACCCATGGTCATGTACCATTTATTTGACATTATTTAAATTAAATTGGAATAAATGGAAGAATAAAGTGGAACTAATAAAATAAGAACCAATGATATAACCAGTGAAGCTAAAAAAAATGAATGAAGCTTCTCCACACCTGCTAATTGCGACATTAACTATACTTCCCTTTATTGCATTCAGTAAACGCCATTTTTTAAAATTGATTCATTAACTTTTTATTTAGTAAACACTCACTGCACCAACCCAACTGGACTGCATCGGGTCATATGTCTGCTACACCTGTAGACTCCGAGGGTACCCTTTTGGTCTTAATGTGTGGTTCCGGAGCCACAGTCAAGTCTCCAGACACGCATTTGCAAATTGCCACACGCATTTGCGAGTCGTCCACGGCGAGACTGTAGCAACACCCAAAGGCAGGGGACGCTGAATGTTGGCAATTTGTGCTCTCAGCCTGTCAGGCGAATATGTGGAAATTTATAAAAAAGCAGCTCGCATACTTGCTTACATTTGTCAAAAGTTTTTTTTATTTTTGCGGTGCAAAAGCTTACAGCACCTGGTATTCCCAGGCGGTCTCCCATCCAAGTACTAACCAGGCCCGACCCGGCTTAGCTTCCGAGATCGGACGAGATCGGGCGTTCTCAGGGTAGTATGGCCGTAAGCGAGAATTCCTTTCAAAATTTAGCATTTTATACATGTTGTCTTTATTGTGGCAAATACTTCAATCCAAAAATACGTAACAAGAATCTGAAACTATAACCACAGTCACAAATGTGTCACAACAATCTACAATGCATGATTGAAGTCACAGATATATGACAAATATCAGCAAATGTGTACAATGATTTGTTGGCACATACACATGGTTAAATGCGGACAAAAATCCGTAGATGGGCGACCTGTAAAAACGGGACCTTTTCTTACAGGTGACGTTTGCTACAGTCCTGCCGCGGACGACTCGCAAATGCGTGTGCTGATTTGCAAATGCGTGTCAGGAGACTTGTGTGTGGCTCCGTAGCTACACATTCGGACCACATGGGGGCACTAATATTATACCAGCCCCGTACCACCAATATATACACCAATAACTTGGGGGGGCGTTCACTGCTATCCACCCATGGTCATGTACCATTTATTTGACATTATTTAAATTAAATTGGAATAAATGGAAGAATAAAGTGGAACTAATAAAATAAGAACCAATGATATAACCAGTGAAGCTAAAAAAAATGAATGAAGCTTCTCCACACCTGCTAATTGCCACATTAACTATACTTCCCTTTATTGCATTCAGTAAACGCCATTTTTTAAAATTGATTCATTAGCTTTTTTTTTAGTAAACACTCACTGCACCAACCCAACCGGACTGCATCGGGTCATATGTCTGCTACACCTGTAGACTCCGAGGGTACCCTTTTGGTCTTAATGTGTGGCTCCGGAGCCACAGTCAAGTCTCCAGACACGCATTTGCAAATTGCCACACGCATTTGCGAGTCGTCCACGGCGAGACTGTAGCAACACCCAAAGGCAGGGGACGCTGAATGTTGGCAATTTGTGCTCTCAGCCTGTCAGGCGAATATGTGGAAATTTATAAAAAAGCAGCTCGCATACTTGCTTACATTTGTCAAAAGTTTTTTTTATTTTTGCGGTGCAAAATCTTACAGCACCTGGTATTCCCAGGCGGTCTCCCATCCAAGTACTAACCAGGCCCGACCCTGCTTAGCTTCCGAGATCGGACGAGATCGGGCGTTCTCAGGGTAGTATGGCCGTAAGCGAGAATTCCTTTCAAAATTTTGCATTTTATACATGTTGTCTTTATTGTGGCAAATACTTCAATCCAAAAATACGTAACAAGAATCTGAAACTATAACCACAGTCACAAATGTGTCACAACAATCTACAATGCATGATTGAAGTCACAGATATATGACAAATATCAGCAAATGTGTACAATGATTTGTTGGCACATACACATGGTTAAATGCGGACAAAAATCCGTAGATGGGCGACCTGTAAAAACGGGACCTTTTCTTACAGGTGACGTTTGCTACAGTCCTGCCGCGGACGACTCGCAAATGCGTGTGCTGATTTGCAAATGCGTGTCAGGAGACTTGTGTGTGGCTCCGTAGCTACACATTCGGACCACATGGGGGCACTAATATTATACCAGCCCCGTACCACCAATATATACACCAATAACTTGGGGGGGCGTTCACTGCTATCCACCCATGGTCATGGACCATTTATTTGACATTATCTAAATTAAATTGGAATAAATGGAAGAATAAAGTGGAACTAATAAAATAAGAACCAATGATATAACCAGTGAAGCTAAAAAAAATGAATGAAGCTTCTCCACACCTGCTAATTGCCACATTAACTATACTTCCCTTTATTGCATTCAGTAAACGCCATTTTTTAAAATTGATTCATTAACTTTTTATTTAGTAAACACTCACTGCACCAACCCAACCGGACTGCATCGGGTCATATGTCTGCTACACCGGTAGACTCCGAGGGTACCCTTTTGGTCTTCATGTGTTGCTCCGGAGCCACAGTCAAGTCTCCAGACACGCATTTGCAAATTGCCACACGCATTTGCGAGTCGTCCACGGCGAGACTGTAGCAACACCCAAAGTCAGGGGACGCTGAATGTTGGCAATTTGTGCTCTCAGCCTGTCAGGCGAATATGTGGAAATTTATAAAAAAGCAGCTCGCATACTTGCTTACATTTGTCAAAAGTTTTTTTTATTTTTGCGGTGCAAAAGCTTACAGCACCTGGTATTCCCAGGCGGTCTCCCATCCAAGTACTAACCAGGCGCGACCCTGCTTAGCTTCCGAGATCGGACGAGATCGGGCGTTCTCAGGGTAGTATGGCCGTAAGCGAGAATTCCTTTCAAAATTTTGCATTTTATACATGTTGTCTTTATTGTGGCAAATACTTCAATCCAAAAACACGTAACAAGAATCTGAAACTATAACCACAGTCACAAATGTGTCACAACAATCTACAATGCATGATTGAAGTCACAGATATATGACAAATATCAGCAAATGTGTACAATGATTTGTTGGCACATACACATGGTTAAATGCGGACAAAAATCCGTAGATGGGCGACCTGTAAAAACGGGACCTTTTCTTACAGGTGACGTTTGCTACAGTCCTGCCGCGGACGACTCGCAAATGCGTGTGCTGATTTGCAAATGCGTGTCAGGAGACTTGTGTGTGGCTCCGTAGCTACACATTCGGACCACATGGGGGCACTAATATTATACCAGCCCCGTACCACCAATATATACACCAATAACTTGGGGGGGCGTTCACTGCTATCCACCCATGGTCATGTACCATTTATTTGACATTATCTAAATTAAATTGGAATAAATGGAAGAATAAAGTGGAACTAATAAAATAAGAACCAATGATATAACCAGTGAAGCTAAAAAAAATGAATGAAGCTTCTCCACACCTGCTAATTGCCACATTAACTATACTTCCCTTTATTGCATTCAGTAAACACCATTTTTTAAAATTGATTCATTAACTTTTTATTTAGTAAACACTCACTGCACCAACCCAACCGGACTGCATCGGGTCATCTGTCTGCTACACCTGTAGACTACGAGAGTCCCCTTTTGGTCTTAATGTGGAGCTCCGGAGCCACACTCAAGTCTCCAGACACGCATTTGCAAATTGCCACACGCATTTGCGAGTCGTCCACGGCGAGACTGTAGCAACACCCAAAGGCAGGGGACGCTGAATGTTGGCATTTTGTGCTCTCAGCCTGTCAGGCGAATATGTGGGAATTTATAAAAAAGCAGCTCGCATACTTGCTTACATTTGTCAAAAGTTTTTTTTATTTTTGCGGTGCAAAAGCTTACAGCACCTGGTATTCCCAGGCGGTCTCCCATCCAAGTACTAACCAGGCCCGACCCTGCTTAGCTTCCGAGATCGGACGAGATCGGGCGTTCTCAGGGTAGTATGGCCGTAAGCGAGAATTCCTTTCAAAATTTTGCATTTTATACATGTTGTCTTTATTGTGGCAAATACTTCAATCCAAAAATACGTAACAAGAATCTGAAACTATAACCACAGTCACAAATGTGTCACAACAATCTACAATGCATGATTGAAGTCACAGATATATGACAAATATCAGCAAATGTGTACAATGATTTGTTGGCACATACACTTGGTTAAATGCGGACAAAAATCCGTAGATGGGCGACCTGTAAAAACGGGACCTTTTCTTACAGGTGACGTTTGCTACAGTCCTGCCGCGGACGACTCGCAAATGCGTGTGCTGATTTGCAAATGCGTGTCAGGAGACTTGTGTGTGGCTCCGTAGCTACACATTCGGACCACATGGGGGCACTAATATTATACCAGCCCCGTACCACCAATATATACACCAATAACTTGGGGGGGCGTTCACTGCTATCCACCCATGGTCATGTACCATTTATTTGACATTATTTAAATTAAATTGGAATAAATGGAAGAATAAAGTGGAACTAATAAAATAAGAACCAATGATATAACCAGTGAAGCTAAAAAAAATGAATGAAGCTTCTCCACACCTGCTAATTGCCACATTAACTATACTTCCCTTTATTGCATTCAGTAAACACCATTTTTTTAAATTGATTCATTAACTTTTTATTTAGTAAACACTCACTGCACCAACCCAACCGGACTGCATCGGGTCATCTGTCTGCTACACCTGTAGACTACGAGAGTCCCCTTTTGGTCTTAATGTGGAGCTCCGGAGCCACACTCAAGTCTCCAGACACGCATTTGCAAATTGCCACACGCATTTGCGAGTCGTCCACGGCGAGACTGTAGCAACACCCAAAGGCAGGGGACGCTGAATGTTGGCATTTTGTGCTCTCAGCCTGTCAGGCGAATATGTGGAAATTTATAAAAAAGCAGCTCGCATACTTGCTTACATTTGTCAAAAGTTTTTTTTATTTTTGCGGTGCAAAAGCTTACAGCACCTGGTATTCCCAGGCGGTCTCCCATCCAAGTACTAACCAGGCCCGACCCTGCTTAGCTTCCGAGATCGGACGAGATCGGGCGTTCTCAGGGTAGTATGGCCGTAAGCGAGAATTCCTTTCAAAATTTTGCATTTTATACATGTTGTCTTTATTGTGGCAAATACTTCAATCCAAAAACACGTAACAAGAATCTGAAACTATAACCACAGTCACAAATGTGTCACAACAATCTACAATGCATGATTGAAGTCACAGATATATGACAAATATCAGCAAATGTGTACAATGATTTGTTGGCACATACACATGGTTAAATGCGGACAAAAATCCGTAGATGGGCGACCTGTAAAAACGGGACCTTTTCTTACAGGTGACGTTTGCTACAGTCCTGCCGCGGACGACTCGCAAATGCGTGTGCTGATTTGCAAATAGAAATAGAATAGAAATAGAAATAGAATAGAAATCCCTTTATTGTCATTGTACTCAAGTGTGCAACGAGATTAGAGGGCTCCCCTCTCCAGTGCAATACAACAATAATACAGACAAATATATAAATTAGATAAATAAAGAAGACAGTGCAATGGAATTCAGTACTGAATAGGGCATATAGAAACACATCACAATGCTGTTTTGCGAGGTTAGGGTGGTCTCGTGTGTGTGTGAGAGTTCAGTATGGAGATGGCTCTCGGAAAGAAACTGTTTCTCAGTCTATTGGTCCTTGATTTGATGCATCTGTAGCGCCTGCCAGAGGGCAACAGGTCGAACAGGTGTGAGTTTGGGTGGGTATTGTCATTGACGATGTTGAGAGCCCTTCTGAGGCACCGGGCGGTGTAGATGTCCGACAGTGGGGGGAGAGGGCAGCCAATAATCCTTTGCGCTGTTTTGACTGTCCTCTGGAGCCTCACTCTGTCCGCCTCAGTGCAGCCGCTGTACCAGGTGGAGACACAGTACGTCAGCAGGCTCTCGATGGACGAGTGGTAGAAGGCCAGCAGCAGCTTCCTGTCCAGGTTGAATTTCCTGAGGACTCTCAGGAAGTGCAGACGTTGGCGGACCTTCTTTACCACTGCTGTGGTGTTGTGACTCCAAGAAAGGTCATCGGAGATCTGTACTCCCAGGAACTTGAACGTGTGGACCCTCTCCACACACACGCCTTCGATGCAGAGGGGGGGCGGCAGCGTCTTGTTCCTCCTGAAGTCGACGACAATCTCCTTTGTTTTAGCAGAGTTAAGGTGCAGTCTGTTGTCCTTGCACCAAGTTGTCAGTCTCTTTACCTCCTCTCTGTAGGCTGTCTCGTCACCTTCCGAGATCAGACCGACCACTGTCGTGTCGTCAGCAAACTTGACGATGGTGTTGTTGCCGTGGGCCGGGCTGCAGTCGTAGGTGTAGAGGGCGTACAGGAGAGGGCTCAGCACGCATCCTTGGGGGGAACCGGTGCTCAGCATGAGGGTGGAGGACGTGTAGGGGCCGAGCAACACAGTCTGGGGTCTGTTGGTCAGAAAGTCCTTAATCCAGATGCGTGTGAGGGCAGGGAGGCCGAGAGTGTCCAGTTTGGCGACGAGGATGTCTGGGATGATCGTGTTGAATGCCGAGCTGTAGTCCACAAAGAGCATCCTTGCATAGCTCTGCTGTCGTTCCAGGTGGCCCAGCACAACATGCAGAGCAGTGTCGATGGCGTCCTCAGTGGATCTGTTAGCCCGGTATGCAAACTGGTAGGGGTCCAGAGTGGGAGGAAGGCAGTCCCTGATGTGCTGGAGAACCAGCCTCTCGAAGCACTTCATAATGACTGGCGTGAGAGCAACAGGACGGTAGTCATTCAGGTGGACGGCTGGTGACTTTTTGGGGACAGGAATAATGGTGGAAGTTTTCAAGCAGGAGGGGATGACTGCCTGAGCCAGGGAGCGGTTGAAGATCCTGCAGAAAACATGTGACAGTTGGTGGGCACATGCTCTGAGGTGCGTGTCAGGAGACTTGTGTGTGGCTCCGTAGCTACACATTCGGACCACATGGGGGCACTAATATTATACCAGCCCCGTACCACCAATATATACACCAATAACTTGGGGGGGCGTTCACTGCTATCCACCCATGGTCATGTACCATTTATTTGACATTATTTAAATTAAATTGGAATAAATGGAAGAATAAAGTGGAACTAATAAAATAAGAACCAATGATATAACCAGTGAAGCTAAAAAAAATGAATGAAGCTTCTCCACACCTGCTAATTGCGACATTAACTATACTTCCCTTTATTGCATTCAGTAAACGCCATTTTTTAAAATTGATTCATTAACTTTTTATTTAGTAAACACTCACTGCACCAACCCAACCGGACTGCATCGGGTCATATGTCTGCTACACCTGTAGACTCCGAGGGTACCCTTTTGGTCTTAATGTGTGGCTCCGGAGCCACAGTCAAGTCTCCAGACACGCATTTGCAAATTGCCACACGCATTTGCGAGTCGTCCACGGCGAGACTGTAGCAACACCCAAAGGCAGGGGACGCTGAATGTTGGCAATTTGTGCTCTCAGCCTGTCAGGCGAATATGTGGAAATTTATAAAAAAGCAGCTCGCATACTTGCTTACATTTGTCAAAAGTTTTTTTTATTTTTGCGGTGCAAAATCTTACAGCACCTGGTATTCCCAGGCGGTCTCCCATCCAAGTACTAACCAGGACCGACCCTGCTTAGCTTCCGAGATCGGACGAGATCGGGCGTTCTCAGGGTAGTATGGCCGTAAGCGAGAATTCCTTTCAAAATTTTGCATTTTATACATGTTGTCTTTATTGTGGCAAATACTTCAATCCAAAAATACGTAACAAGAATCTGAAACTATAACCACAGTCACAAATGTGTCACAACAATCTACAATGCATGATTGAAGTCACAGATATATGACAAATATCAGCAAATGTGTACAATGATTTGTTGGCACATACACATGGTTAAATGCGGACAAAAATCCGTAGATGGGCGACCTGTAAAAACGGGACCTTTTCTTACAGGTGACGTTTGCTACAGTCCTGCCGCGGACGACTCGCAAATGCGTGTGCTGATTTGCAAATGCGTGTCAGGAGACTTGTGTGTGGCTCCGTAGCTACACATTCGGACCACATGGGGGCACTAATATTATACCAGCCCCGTACCACCAATATATACACCAATAACTTGGGGGGGCGTTCACTGCTATCCACCCATGGTCATGTACCATTTATTTGACATTATTTAAATTAAATTGGAATAAATGGAAGAATAAAGTGGAACTAATAAAATAAGAACCAATGATATAACCAGTGAAGCTAAAAAAAATGAATGAAGCTTCTCCACACCTGCTAATTGCCACATTAACTATACTTCCCTTTATTGCATTCAGTAAACACCATTTTTTAAAATTGATTCATTAACTTTTTATTTAGTAAACACTCACTGCACCAACCCAACCGGACTGCATCGGGTCATCTGTCTGCTACACCTGTAGACTACGAGAGTCCCCTTTTGGTCTTAATGTGTGGCTCCGGAGCCACAGTCAAGTCTCCAGACACGCATTTGCAAATTGCCACACGCATTTGCGAGTCGTCCACGGCGAGACTGTAGCAACACCCAAAGGCAGGGGACGCTGAATGTTGGCATTTTGTGCTCTCAGCCTGTCAGGCGAATATGTGGGAATTTATAAAAAAGCAGCTCGCATACTTGCTTACATTTGTCAAAAGTTTTTTTTATTTTTGCGGTGCAAAAGCTTACAGCACCTGGTATTCCCAGGCGGTCTCCCATCCAAGTACTAACCAGGCCCGACCCTGCTTAGCTTCCGAGATCGGACGAGATCGGGCGTTCTCAGGGTAGTATGGCCGTAAGCGAGAATTCCTTTCAAAATTTTGCATTTTATACATGTTGTCTTTATTGTGGCAAATACTTCAATCCAAAAACACGTAACAAGAATCTGAAACTATAACCACAGTCACAAATGTGTCACAACAATCTACAATGCATGATTGAAGTCACAGATATATGACAAATATCAGCAAATGTGTACAATGATTTGTTGGCACATACACATGGTTAAATGCGGACAAAAATCCGTAGATGGGCGACCTGTAAAAACGGGACCTTTTCTTACAGGTGACGTTTGCTACAGTCCTGCCGCGGACGACTCGCAAATGCGTGTGCTGATTTGCAAATGCGTGTCAGGAGACTTGTGTGTGGCTCCGTAGCTACACATTCGGACCACATGGGGGCACTAATATTATACCAGCCCCGTACCACCAATATATACACCAATAACTTGGGGGGGCGTTCACTGCTATCCACCCATGGTCATGTACCATTTATTTGACATTATTTAAATTAAATTGGAATAAATGGAAGAATAAAGTGGAACTAATAAAATAAGAACCAATGATATAACCAGTGAAGCTAAAAAAAATGAATGAAGCTTCTCCACACCTGCTAATTGCCACATTAACTATACTTCCCTTTATTGCATTCAGTAAACACCATTTTTTAAAATTGATTCATTAACTTTTTATTTAGTAAACACTCACTGCACCAACCCAACCGGACTGCATCGGGTCATCTGTCTGCTACACCTGTAGACTACGAGAGTCCCCTTTTGGTCTTAATGTGGAGCTCCGGAGCCACACTCAAGTCTCCAGACACGCATTTGCAAATTGCCACACGCATTTGCGAGTCGTCCACGGCGAGACTGTAGCAACACCCAAAGGCAGGGGACGCTGAATGTTGGCATTTTGTGCTCTCAGCCTGTCAGGCGAATATGTGGGAATTTATAAAAAAGCAGCTCGCATACTTGCTTACATTTGTCAAAAGTTTTTTTTATTTTTGCGGTGCAAAAGCTTACAGCACCTGGTATTCCCAGGCGGTCTCCCATCCAAGTACTAACCAGGCCCGACCCTGCTTAGCTTCCGAGATCGGACGAGATCGGGCGTTCTCAGGGTAGTATGGCCGTAAGCGAGAATTCCTTTCAAAATTTTGCATTTTATACATGTTGTCTTTATTGTGGCAAATACTTCAATCCAAAAACACGTAACAAGAATCTGAAACTATAACCACAGTCACAAATGTGTCACAACAATCTACAATGCATGATTGAAGTCACAGATATATGACAAATATCAGCAAATGTGTACAATGATTTGTTGGCACATACACATGGTTAAATGCGGACAAAAATCCGTAGATGGGCGACCTGTAAAAACGGGACCTTTTCTTACAGGTGACGTTTGCTACAGTCCTGCCGCGGACGACTCGCAAATGCGTGTGCTGATTTGCAAATGCGTGTCAGGAGACTTGTGTGTGGCTCCGTAGCTACACATTCGGACCACATGGGGGCACTAATATTATACCAGCCCCGTACCACCAATATATACACCAATAACTTGGGGGGGCGTTCACTGCTATCCACCCATGGTCATGTACCATTTATTTGACATTATTTAAATTAAATTGGAATAAATGGAAGAATAAAGTGGAACTAATAAAATAAGAACCAATGATATAACCAGTGAAGCTAAAAAAAATGAATGAAGCTTCTCCACACCTGCTAATTGCCACATTAACTATACTTCCCTTTATTGCATTCAGTAAACGCCATTTTTTAAAATTGATTCATTAACTTTTTATTTAGTAAACACTCACTGCACCAACCCAACCGGACTGCATCGGGTCATATGTCTGCTACACCTGTAGACTCCGAGGGTACCCTTTTGGTCTTAATGTGTGGCTCCGGAGCCACAGTCAAGTCTCCAGACACGCATTTGCAAATTGCCACACGCATTTGCGAGTCGTCCACGGCGAGACTGTAGCAACACCCAAAGGCAGGGGACGCTGAATGTTGGCAATTTGTGCTCTCAGCCTGTCAGGCGAATATGTGGAAATTTATAAAAAAGCAGCTCGCATACTTGCTTACATTTGTCAAAAGTTTTTTTTATTTTTGCGGTGCAAAAGCTTACAGCACCTGGTATTCCCAGGCGGTCTCCCATCCAAGTACTAACCAGGCCCGACCCTGCTTAGCTTCCGAGATCGGACGAGATCGGGCGTTCTCAGGGTAGTATGGCCGTAAGCGAGAATTCCTTTCAAAATTTTGCATTTTATACATGTTGTCTTTATTGTGGCAAATACTTCAATCCAAAAACACGTAACAAGAATCTGAAACTATAACCACAGTCACAAATGTGTCACAACAATCTACAATGCATGATTGAAGTCACAGATATATGACAAATATCAGCAAATGTGTACAATGATTTGTTGGCACATACACATGGTTAAATGCGGACAAAAATCCGTAGATGGGCGACCTGTAAAAACGGGACCTTTTCTTACAGGTGACGTTTGCTACAGTCCTGCCGCGGACGACTCGCAAATGCGTGTGCTGATTTGCAAATGCGTGTCAGGAGACTTGTGTGTGGCTCCGTAGCTACACATTCGGACCACATGGGGGCACTAATATTATACCAGCCCCGTACCACCAATATATACACCAATAACTTGGGGGGGCGTTCACTGCTATCCACCCATGGTCATGTACCATTTATTTGACATTATTTAAATTAAATTGGAATAAATGGAAGAATAAAGTGGAACTAATAAAATAAGAACCAATGATATAACCAGTGAAGCTAAAAAAAATGAATGAAGCTTCTCCACACCTGCTAATTGCCACATTAACTATACTTCCCTTTATTGCATTCAGTAAACGCCATTTTTTAAAATTGATTCATTAACTTTTTATTTAGTAAACACTCACTGCACCAACCCAACCGGACTGCATCGGGTCATATGTCTGCTACACCTGTAGACTCCGAGGGTACCCTTTTGGTCTTAATGTGTGGCTCCGGAGCCACAGTCAAGTCTCCAGACACGCATTTGCAAATTGCCACACGCATTTGCGAGTCGTCCACGGCGAGACTGTAGCAACACCCAAAGGCAGGGGACGCTGAATGTTGGCAATTTGTGCTCTCAGCCTGTCAGGCGAATATGTGGAAATTTATAAAAAAGCAGCTCGCATACTTGCTTAGATTTGTCAAAGTTTTTTTTATTTATTTATTTTTTGCGGTGCAAAAGCTTACAGCACCTGGTATTCCCAGGCGGTCTCCCATCCAAGTACTAACCAGGCCCGACCCTGCTTAGCTTCCGAGATCGGACGAGATCGGGCGTTCTCAGGGTAGTATGGCCGTAAGCGAGAATTCCTTTCAAAATTTTGCATTTTATACATGTTGTCTTTATTGTGGCAAATACTTCAATCCAAAAACACGTAACAAGAATCTGAAACTATAACCACAGTCACAAATGTGTCACAACAATCTACAATGCATGATTGAAGTCACAGATATATGACAAATATCAGCAAATGTGTACAATGATTTGTTGGCACATACACATGGTTAAATGCGGACAAAAATCCGTAGATGGGCGACCTGTAAAAACGGGACCTTTTCTTACAGGTGACGTTTGCTACAGTCCTGCCGCGGACGACTCGCAAATGCGTGTGCTGATTTGCAAATGCGTGTCAGGAGACTTGTGTGTGGCTCCGTAGCTACACATTCGGACCACATGGGGGCACTAATATTATACCAGCCCCGTACCACCAATATATACACCAATAACTTGGGGGGGCGTTCACTGCTATCCACCCATGGTCATGTACCATTTATTTGACATTATTTAAATTAAATTGGAATAAATGGAAGAATAAAGTGGAACTAATAAAATAAGAACCAATGATATAACCAGTGAAGCTAAAAAAAATGAATGAAGCTTCTCCACACCTGCTAATTGCCACATTAACTATACTTCCCTTTATTGCATTCAGTAAACGCCATTTTTTAAAATTGATTCATTAACTTTTTATTTAGTAAACACTCACTGCACCAACCCAACCGGACTGCATCGGGTCATATGTCTGCTACACCTGTAGACTCCGAGGGTACCCTTTTGGTCTTAATGTGTGGCTCCGGAGCCACAGTCAAGTCTCCAGACACGCATTTGCAAATTGCCACACGCATTTGCGAGTCGTCCACGGCGAGACTGTAGCAACACCCAAAGGCAGGGGACGCTGAATGTTGGCAATTTGTGCTCTCAGCCTGTCAGGCGAATATGTGGAAATTTATAAAAAAGCAGCTCGCATACTTGCTTACATTTGTCAAAAGTTTTTTTTATTTTTGCGGTGCAAAAGCTTACAGCACCTGGTATTCCCAGGCGGTCTCCCATCCAAGTACTAACCAGGCCCGACCCTGCTTAGCTTCCGAGATCGGACGAGATCGGGCGTTCTCAGGGTAGTATGGCCGTAAGCGAGAATTCCTTTCAAAATTTTGCATTTTATACATGTTGTCTTTATTGTGGCAAATACTTCAATCCAAAAACACGTAACAAGAATCTGAAACTATAACCACAGTCACAAATGTGTCACAACAATCTACAATGCATGATGATTGAAGTCACAGATATATGACAAATATCAGCAAATGTGTACAATGATTTGTTGGCACATACACATGGTTAAATGCGGACAAAAATCCGTAGATGGGCGACCTGTAAAAACGGGACCTTTTCTTACAGGTGACGTTTGCTACAGTCCTGCCGCGGACGACTCGCAAATGCGTGTGCTGATTTGCAAATGCGTGTCAGGAGACTTGTGTGTGGCTCCGTAGCTACACATTCGGACCACATGGGGGCACTAATATTATACCAGCCCCGTACCACCAATATATACACCAATAACTTGGGGGGGCGTTCACTGCTATCCACCCATGGTCATGTACCATTTATTTGACATTATTTAAATTAAATTGGAATAAATGGAAGAATAAAGTGGAACTAATAAAATAAGAACCAATGATATAACCAGTGAAGCTAAAAAAAATGAATGAAGCTTCTCCACACCTGCTAATTGCCACATTAACTATACTTCCCTTTATTGCATTCAGTAAACACCATTGTTTAAAATTGATTCATTAACTTTTTATTTAGTAAACACTCACTGCACCAACCCAACCGGACTGCATCGGGTCATCTGTCTGCTACACCTGTAGACTACGAGAGTCCCCTTTTGGTCTTAATGTGGAGCTCCGGAGCCACACTCAAGTCTCCAGACACGCATTTGCAAATTGCCACACGCATTTGCGAGTCGTCCACGGCGAGACTGTAGCAACACCCAAAGGCAGGGGACGCTGAATGTTGGCATTTTGTGCTCTCAGCCTGTCAGGCGAATATGTGGGAATTTATAAAAAAGCAGCTCGCATACTTGCTTACATTTGTCAAAAGTTTTTTTTATTTTTGCGGTGCAAAAGCTTACAGCACCTGGTATTCCCAGGCGGTCTCCCATCCAAGTACTAACCAGGCCCGACCCTGCTTAGCTTCCGAGATCGGACGAGATCGGGCGTTCTCAGGGTAGTATGGCCGTAAGCGAGAATTCCTTTCAAAATTTTGCATTTTATACATGTTGTCTTTATTGTGGCAAATACTTCAATCCAAAAACACGTAACAAGAATCTGAAACTATAACCACAGTCACAAATGTGTCACAACAATCTACAATGCATGATTGAAGTCACAGATATATGACAAATATCAGCAAATGTGTACAATGATTTGTTGGCACATACACATGGTTAAATGCGGACAAAAATCCGTAGATGGGCGACCTGTAAAAACGGGACCTTTTCTTACAGGTGACGTTTGCTACAGTCCTGCCGCGGACGACTCGCAAATGCGTGTGCTGATTTGCAAATGCGTGTCAGGAGACTTGTGTGTGGCTCCGTAGCTACACATTCGGACCACATGGGGGCACTAATATTATACCAGCCCCGTACCACCAATATATACACCAATAACTTGGGGGGGCGTTCACTGCTATCCACCCATGGTCATGTACCATTTATTTGACATTATTTAAATTAAATTGGAATAAATGGAAGAATAAAGTGGAACTAATAAAATAAGAACCAATGATATAACCAGTGAAGCTAAAAAAAATGAATGAAGCTTCTCCACACCTGCTAATTGCCACATTAACTATACTTCCCTTTATTGCATTCAGTAAACGCCATTTTTTAAAATTGATTCATTAACTTTTTATTTAGTAAACACTCACTGCACCAACCCAACCGGACTGCATCGGGTCATATGTCTGCTACACCTGTAGACTCCGAGGGTACCCTTTTGGTCTTAATGTGTGGCTCCGGAGCCACAGTCAAGTCTCCAGACACGCATTTGCAAATTGCCACACGCATTTGCGAGTCGTCCACGGCGAGACTGTAGCAACACCCAAAGGCAGGGGACGCTGAATGTTGGCAATTTGTGCTCTCAGCCTGTCAGGCGAATATGTGGAAATTTATAAAAAAGCAGCTCGCATACTTGCTTACATTTGTCAAAAGTTTTTTTTATTTTTGCGGTGCAAAAGCTTACAGCACCTGGTATTCCCAGGCGGTCTCCCATCCAAGTACTAACCAGGCCCGACCCTGCTTAGCTTCCGAGATCGGACGAGATCGGGCGTTCTCAGGGTAGTATGGCCGTAAGCGAGAATTCCTTTCAAAATTTTGCATTTTATACATGTTGTCTTTATTGTGGCAAATACTTCAATCCAAAAACACGTAACAAGAATCTGAAACTATAACCACAGTCACAAATGTGTCACAACAATCTACAATGCATGATGATTGAAGTCACAGATATATGACAAATATCAGCAAATGTGTACAATGATTTGTTGGCACATACACATGGTTAAATGCGGACAAAAATCCGTAGATGGGCGACCTGTAAAAACGGGACCTTTTCTTACAGGTGACGTTTGCTACAGTCCTGCCGCGGACGACTCGCAAATGCGTGTGCTGATTTGCAAATGCGTGTCAGGAGACTTGTGTGTGGCTCCGTAGCTACACATTCGGACCACATGGGGGCACTAATATTATACCAGCCCCGTACCACCAATATATACACCAATAACTTGGGGGGGCGTTCACTGCTATCCACCCATGGTCATGTACCATTTATTTGACATTATTTAAATTAAATTGGAATAAATGGAAGAATAAAGTGGAACTAATAAAATAAGAACCAATGATATAACCAGTGAAGCTAAAAAAAATGAATGAAGCTTCTCCACACCTGCTAATTGCCACATTAACTATACTTCCCTTTATTGCATTCAGTAAACACCATTGTTTAAAATTGATTCATTAACTTTTTATTTAGTAAACACTCACTGCACCAACCCAACCGGACTGCATCGGGTCATCTGTCTGCTACACCTGTAGACTACGAGAGTCCCCTTTTGGTCTTAATGTGGAGCTCCGGAGCCACACTCAAGTCTCCAGACACGCATTTGCAAATTGCCACACGCATTTGCGAGTCGTCCACGGCGAGACTGTAGCAACACCCAAAGGCAGGGGACGCTGAATGTTGGCATTTTGTGCTCTCAGCCTGTCAGGCGAATATGTGGGAATTTATAAAAAAGCAGCTCGCATACTTGCTTACATTTGTCAAAAGTTTTTTTTATTTTTGCGGTGCAAAAGCTTACAGCACCTGGTATTCCCAGGCGGTCTCCCATCCAAGTACTAACCAGGCCCGACCCTGCTTAGCTTCCGAGATCGGACGAGATCGGGCGTTCTCAGGGTAGTATGGCCGTAAGCGAGAATTCCTTTCAAAATTTTGCATTTTATACATGTTGTCTTTATTGTGGCAAATACTTCAATCCAAAAACACGTAACAAGAATCTGAAACTATAACCACAGTCACAAATGTGTCACAACAATCTACAATGCATGATTGAAGTCACAGATATATGACAAATATCAGCAAATGTGTACAATGATTTGTTGGCACATACACATGGTTAAATGCGGACAAAAATCCGTAGATGGGCGACCTGTAAAAACGGGACCTTTTCTTACAGGTGACGTTTGCTACAGTCCTGCCGCGGACGACTCGCAAATGGGTGTGCTGATTTGCAAATGCGTGTCAGGAGACTTGTGTGTGGCTCCGTAGCTACACATTCGGACCACATGGGGGCACTAATATTATACCAGCCCCGTACCACCAATATATACACCAATAACTTGGGGGGGCGTTCACTGCTATCCACCCATGGTCATGTACCATTTATTTGACATTATTTAAATTACATTGGAATAAATGGAAGAATAAAGTGGAACTAATAAAATAAGAACCAATGATATAACCAGTGAAGCTAAAAAAAATCAATGAAGCTTCTCCACACCTGCTAATTGCCACATTAACTATACTTCCCTTTATTGCATTCAGTAAACGCCATTTTTTAAAATTGATTCATTAACTTTTTATTTAGTAAACACTCACTGCACCAACCCAACCGGACTGCATCGGGTCATCTGTCTGCTACACCTGTAGACTACGAGAGTCCCCTTTTGGTCTTAATGTGGAGCTCCGGAGCCACAGTCAAGTCTCCAGACACGCATTTGCAAATTGCCACACGCATTTGCGAGTCGTCCACGGCGAGACTGTAGCAACACCCAAAGGCAGGGGACGCTGAATGTTGGCATTTTGTGCTCTCAGCCTGTCAGGCGAATATGTGGGAATTTATAAAAAAGCAGCTCGCATACATTTGTCAAAAGTTTTTTTTATTTTTGCGGTGCAAAAGCTTACAGCACCTGGTATTCCCAGGCGGTCTCCCATCCAAGTACTAACCAGGCCCGACCCTGCTTAGCTTCCGAGATCGGACGAGATCGGGCGTTCTCAGGGTAGTATGGCCGTAAGCGAGAATTCCTTTCAAAATTTTGCATTTTATACATGTTGTCTTTATTGTGGCAAATACTTCAATCCAAAAACACGTAACAAGAATCTGAAACTATAACCACAGTCACAAATGTGTCACAACAATCTACAATGCATGATTGAAGTCACAGATATATGACAAATATCAGCAAATGTGTACAATGATTTGTTGGCACATACACATGGTTAAATGCGGACAAAAATCCGTAGATGGGCGACCTGTAAAAACGGGACCTTTTCTTACAGGTGACGTTTGCTACAGTCCTGCCGCGGACGACTCGCAAATGCGTGTGCTGATTTGCAAATGCGTGTCAGGAGACTTGTGTGTGGCTCCGTAGCTACACATTCGGACCACATGGGGGCACTAATATTATACCAGCCCCGTACCACCAATATATACACCAATAACTTGGGGGGGCGTTCACTGCTATCCACCCATGGTCATGTACCATTTATTTGACATTATTTAAATTAAATTGGAATAAATGGAAGAATAAAGTGGAACTAATAAAATAAGAACCAATGATATAACCAGTGAAGCTAAAAAAAATGAATGAAGCTTCTCCACACCTGCTAATTGCCACATTAACTATACTTCCCTTTATTGCATTCAGTAAACGCCATTTTTTAAAATTGATTCATTAACTTTTTATTTAGTAAACACTCACTGCACCAACCCAACCGGACTGCATCGGGTCATATGTCTGCTACACCTGTAGACTCCGAGGGTACCCTTTTGGTCTTAATGTGTGGCTCCGGAGCCACAGTCAAGTCTCCAGACACGCATTTGCAAATTGCCACACGCATTTGCGAGTCGTCCACGGCGAGACTGTAGCAACACCCAAAGGCAGGGGACGCTGAATGTTGGCAATTTGTGCTCTCAGCCTGTCAGGCGAATATGTGGAAATTTATAAAAAAGCAGCTCGCATACTTGCTTAGATTTGTCAAAGTTTTTTTATTTATTTATTTTTTGCGGTGCAAAAGCTTACAGCACCTGGTATTCCCAGGCGGTCTCCCATCCAAGTACTAACCAGGCCCGACCCTGCTTAGCTTCCGAGATCGGGCGAGATCGGGCGTTCTCAGGGTAGTATGGCCGTAAGCGAGAATTCCTTTCAAAATTTTGCATTTTATACATGTTGTCTTTATTGTGGCAAATACTTCAATCCAAAAACACGTAACAAGAATCTGAAACTATAACCACAGTCACAAATGTGTCACAACAATCTACAATGCATGATTGAAGTCACAGATATATGACAAATATCAGCAAATGTGTACAATGATTTGTTGGCACATACACATGGTTAAATGCGGACAAAAATCCGTAGATGGGCGACCTGTAAAAACGGGACCTTTTCTTACAGGTGACGTTTGCTACAGTCCTGCCGCGGACGACTCGCAAATGGGTGTGCTGATTTGCAAATGCGTGTCAGGAGACTTGTGTGTGGCTCCGTAGCTACACATTCGGACCACATGGGGGCACTAATATTATACCAGCCCCGTACCACCAATATATACACCAATAACTTGGGGGGGCGTTCACTGCTATCCACCCATGGTCATGTACCATTTATTTGACATTATTTAAATTACATTGGAATAAATGGAAGAATAAAGTGGAACTAATAAAATAAGAACCAATGATATAACCAGTGAAGCTAAAAAAAATCAATGAAGCTTCTCCACACCTGCTAATTGCCACATTAACTATACTTCCCTTTATTGCATTCAGTAAACGCCATTTTTTAAAATTGATTCATTAACTTTTTATTTAGTAAACACTCACTGCACCAACCCAACCGGACTGCATCGGGTCATCTGTCTGCTACACCTGTAGACTACGAGAGTCCCCTTTTGGTCTTAATGTGTGGCTCCGGAGCCACAGTCAAGTCTCCAGACACGCATTTGCAAATTGCCACACGCATTTGCGAGTCGTCCACGGCGAGACTGTAGCAACACCCAAAGGCAGGGGACGCTGAATGTTGGCATTTTGTGCTCTCAGCCTGTCAGGCGAATATGTGGGAATTTATAAAAAAGCAGCTCGCATACATTTGTCAAAAGTTTTTTTTATTTTTGCGGTGCAAAAGCTTACAGCACCTGGTATTCCCAGGCGGTCTCCCATCCAAGTACTAACCAGGCCCGACCCTGCTTAGCTTCCGAGATCGGACGAGATCGGGCGTTCTCAGGGTAGTATGGCCGTAAGCGAGAATTCCTTTCAAAATTTTGCATTTTATACATGTTGTCTTTATTGTGGCAAATACTTCAATCCAAAAACACGTAACAAGAATCTGAAACTATAACCACAGTCACAAATGTGTCACAACAATCTACAATGCATGATTGAAGTCACAGATATATGACAAATATCAGCAAATGTGTACAATGATTTGTTGGCACATACACATGGTTAAATGCGGACAAAAATCCGTAGATGGGCGACCTGTAAAAACGGGACCTTTTCTTACAGGTGACGTTTGCTACAGTCCTGCCGCGGACGACTCGCAAATGCGTGTGCTGATTTGCAAATGCGTGTCAGGAGACTTGTGTGTGGCTCCGTAGCTACACATTCGGACCACATGGGGGCACTAATATTATACCAGCCCCGTACCACCAATATATACACCAATAACTTGGGGGGGCGTTCACTGCTATCCACCCATGGTCATGTACCATTTATTTGACATTATTTAAATTAAATTGGAATAAATGGAAGAATAAAGTGGAACTAATAAAATAAGAACCAATGATATAACCAGTGAAGCTAAAAAAAATGAATGAAGCTTCTCCACACCTGCTAATTGCCACATTAACTATACTTCCCTTTATTGCATTCAGTAAACGCCATTTTTTAAAATTGATTCATTAACTTTTTATTTAGTAAACACTCACTGCACCAACCCAACCGGACTGCATCGGGTCATATGTCTGCTACACCTGTAGACTCCGAGGGTACCCTTTTGGTCTTAATGTGTGGCTCCGGAGCCACAGTCAAGTCTCCAGACACGCATTTGCAAATTGCCACACGCATTTGCGAGTCGTCCACGGCGAGACTGTAGCAACACCCAAAGGCAGGGGACGCTGAATGTTGGCAATTTGTGCTCTCAGCCTGTCAGGCGAATATGTGGAAATTTATAAAAAAGCAGCTCGCATACTTGCTTAGATTTGTCAAAGTTTTTTTATTTATTTATTTTTTGCGGTGCAAAAGCTTACAGCACCTGGTATTCCCAGGCGGTCTCCCATCCAAGTACTAACCAGGCCCGACCCTGCTTAGCTTCCGAGATCGGACGAGATCGGGCGTTCTCAGGGTAGTATGGCCGTAAGCGAGAATTCCTTTCAAAATTTTGCATTTTATACATGTTGTCTTTATTGTGGCAAATACTTCAATCCAAAAACACGTAACAAGAATCTGAAACTATAACCACAGTCACAAATGTGTCACAACAATCTACAATGCATGATTGAAGTCACAGATATATGACAAATATCAGCAAATGTGTACAATGATTTGTTGGCACATACACATGGTTAAATGCGGACAAAAATCCGTAGATGGGCGACCTGTAAAAACGGGACCTTTTCTTACAGGTGACGTTTGCTACAGTCCTGCCGCGGACGACTCGCAAATGGGTGTGCTGATTTGCAAATGCGTGTCAGGAGACTTGTGTGTGGCTCCGTAGCTACACATTCGGACCACATGGGGGCACTAATATTATACCAGCCCCGTACCACCAATATATACACCAATAACTTGGGGGGGCGTTCACTGCTATCCACCCATGGTCATGTACCATTTATTTGACATTATTTAAATTACATTGGAATAAATGGAAGAATAAAGTGGAACTAATAAAATAAGAACCAATGATATAACCAGTGAAGCTAAAAAAAATCAATGAAGCTTCTCCACACCTGCTAATTGCCACATTAACTATACTTCCCTTTATTGCATTCAGTAAACGCCATTTTTTAAAATTGATTCATTAACTTTTTATTTAGTAAACACTCACTGCACCAACCCAACCGGACTGCATCGGGTCATCTGTCTGCTACACCTGTAGACTACGAGAGTCCCCTTTTGGTCTTAATGTGTGGCTCCGGAGCCACAGTCAAGTCTCCAGACACGCATTTGCAAATTGCCACACGCATTTGCGAGTCGTCCACGGCGAGACTGTAGCAACACCCAAAGGCAGGGGACGCTGAATGTTGGCATTTTGTGCTCTCAGCCTGTCAGGCGAATATGTGGGAATTTATAAAAAAGCAGCTCGCATACATTTGTCAAAAGTTTTTTTTATTTTTGCGGTGCAAAAGCTTACAGCACCTGGTATTCCCAGGCGGTCTCCCATCCAAGTACTAACCAGGCCCGACCCTGCTTAGCTTCCGAGATCGGACGAGATCGGGCGTTCTCAGGGTAGTATGGCCGTAAGCGAGAATTCCTTTCAAAATTTTGCATTTTATACATGTTGTCTTTATTGTGGCAAATACTTCAATCCAAAAACACGTAACAAGAATCTGAAACTATAACCACAGTCACAAATGTGTCACAACAATCTACAATGCATGATTGAAGTCACAGATATATGACAAATATCAGCAAATGTGTACAATGATTTGTTGGCACATACACATGGTTAAATGCGGACAAAAATCCGTAGATGGGCGACCTGTAAAAACGGGACCTTTTCTTACAGGTGACGTTTGCTACAGTCCTGCCGCGGACGACTCGCAAATGCGTGTGCTGATTTGCAAATGCGTGTCAGGAGACTTGTGTGTGGCTCCGTAGCTACACATTCGGACCACATGGGGGCACTAATATTATACCAGCCCCGTACCACCAATATATACACCAATAACTTGGGGGGGCGTTCACTGCTATCCACCCATGGTCATGTACCATTTATTTGACATTATTTAAATTAAATTGGAATAAATGGAAGAATAAAGTGGAACTAATAAAATAAGAACCAATGATATAACCAGTGAAGCTAAAAAAAATGAATGAAGCTTCTCCACACCTGCTAATTGCCACATTAACTATACTTCCCTTTATTGCATTCAGTAAACGCCATTTTTTAAAATTGATTCATTAACTTTTTATTTAGTAAACACTCACTGCACCAACCCAACCGGACTGCATCGGGTCATATGTCTGCTACACCTGTAGACTCCGAGGGTACCCTTTTGGTCTTAATGTGTGGCTCCGGAGCCACAGTCAAGTCTCCAGACACGCATTTGCAAATTGCCACACGCATTTGCGAGTCGTCCACGGCGAGACTGTAGCAACACCCAAAGGCAGGGGACGCTGAATGTTGGCAATTTGTGCTCTCAGCCTGTCAGGCGAATATGTGGAAATTTATAAAAAAGCAGCTCGCATACTTGCTTACATTTGTCAAAAGTTTTTTTTATTTTTGCGGTGCAAAAGCTTACAGCACCTGGTATTCCCAGGCGGTCTCCCATCCAAGTACTAACCAGGCCCGACCCTGCTTAGCTTCCGAGATCGGACGAGATCGGGCGTTCTCAGGGTAGTATGGCCGTAAGCGAGAATTCCTTTCAAAATTTTGCATTTTATACATGTTGTCTTTATTGTGGCAAATACTTCAATCCAAAAACACGTAACAAGAATCTGAAACTATAACCACAGTCACAAATGTGTCACAACAATCTACAATGCATGATGATTGAAGTCACAGATATATGACAAATATCAGCAAATGTGTACAATGATTTGTTGGCACATACACATGGTTAAATGCGGACAAAAATCCGTAGATGGGCGACCTGTAAAAACGGGACCTTTTCTTACAGGTGACGTTTGCTACAGTCCTGCCGCGGACGACTCGCAAATGCGTGTGCTGATTTGCAAATGCGTGTCAGGAGACTTGTGTGTGGCTCCGTAGCTACACATTCGGACCACATGGGGGCACTAATATTATACCAGCCCCGTACCACCAATATATACACCAATAACTTGGGGGGGCGTTCACTGCTATCCACCCATGGTCATGTACCATTTATTTGACATTATTTAAATTAAATTGGAATAAATGGAAGAATAAAGTGGAACTAATAAAATAAGAACCAATGATATAACCAGTGAAGCTAAAAAAAATGAATGAAGCTTCTCCACACCTGCTAATTGCCACATTAACTATACTTCCCTTTATTGCATTCAGTAAACACCATTGTTTAAAATTGATTCATTAACTTTTTATTTAGTAAACACTCACTGCACCAACCCAACCGGACTGCATCGGGTCATCTGTCTGCTACACCTGTAGACTACGAGAGTCCCCTTTTGGTCTTAATGTGGAGCTCCGGAGCCACACTCAAGTCTCCAGACACGCATTTGCAAATTGCCACACGCATTTGCGAGTCGTCCACGGCGAGACTGTAGCAACACCCAAAGGCAGGGGACGCTGAATGTTGGCATTTTGTGCTCTCAGCCTGTCAGGCGAATATGTGGGAATTTATAAAAAAGCAGCTCGCATACTTGCTTACATTTGTCAAAAGTTTTTTTTATTTTTGCGGTGCAAAAGCTTACAGCACCTGGTATTCCCAGGCGGTCTCCCATCCAAGTACTAACCAGGCCCGACCCTGCTTAGCTTCCGAGATCGGACGAGATCGGGCGTTCTCAGGGTAGTATGGCCGTAAGCGAGAATTCCTTTCAAAATTTTGCATTTTATACATGTTGTCTTTATTGTGGCAAATACTTCAATCCAAAAACACGTAACAAGAATCTGAAACTATAACCACAGTCACAAATGTGTCACAACAATCTACAATGCATGATTGAAGTCACAGATATATGACAAATATCAGCAAATGTGTACAATGATTTGTTGGCACATACACATGGTTAAATGCGGACAAAAATCCGTAGATGGGCGACCTGTAAAAACGGGACCTTTTCTTACAGGTGACGTTTGCTACAGTCCTGCCGCGGACGACTCGCAAATGGGTGTGCTGATTTGCAAATGCGTGTCAGGAGACTTGTGTGTGGCTCCGTAGCTACACATTCGGACCACATGGGGGCACTAATATTATACCAGCCCCGTACCACCAATATATACACCAATAACTTGGGGGGGCGTTCACTGCTATCCACCCATGGTCATGTACCATTTATTTGACATTATTTAAATTACATTGGAATAAATGGAAGAATAAAGTGGAACTAATAAAATAAGAACCAATGATATAACCAGTGAAGCTAAAAAAAATCAATGAAGCTTCTCCACACCTGCTAATTGCCACATTAACTATACTTCCCTTTATTGCATTCAGTAAACGCCATTTTTTAAAATTGATTCATTAACTTTTTATTTAGTAAACACTCACTGCACCAACCCAACCGGACTGCATCGGGTCATCTGTCTGCTACACCTGTAGACTACGAGAGTCCCCTTTTGGTCTTAATGTGTGGCTCCGGAGCCACAGTCAAGTCTCCAGACACGCATTTGCAAATTGCCACACGCATTTGCGAGTCGTCCACGGCGAGACTGTAGCAACACCCAAAGGCAGGGGACGCTGAATGTTGGCAATTTGTGCTCTCAGCCTGTCAGGCGAATATGTGGAAATTTATAAAAAAGCAGCTCGCATACTTGCTTACATTTGTCAAAAGTTTTTTTTATTTTTGCGGTGCAAAAGCTTACAGCACCTGGTATTCCCAGGCGGTCTCCCATCCAAGTACTAACCAGGCCCGACCCGGCTTAGCTTCCGAGATCGGACGAGATCGGGCGTTCTCAGGGTAGTATGGCCGTAAGCGAGAATTCCTTTCAAAATTTTGCATTTTATACATGTTGTCTTTATTGTGGCAAATACTTCAATCCAAAAACACGTAACAAGAATCTGAAACTATAACCACAGTCACAAATGTGTCACAACAATCTACAATGCATGATTGAAGTCACAGATATATGACAAATATCAGCAAATGTGTACAATGATGTGTTGGCACATACACATGGTTAAATGCGGACAAAAATCCGTAGATGGGCGACCTGTAAAAACGGGACCTTTTCTTACAGGTGACGTTTGCTACAGTCCTGCCGCGGACGACTCGCAAATGCGTGTGCTGATTTGCAAATGCGTGTCAGGAGACTTGTGTGTGGCTCCGTAGCTACACATTCGGACCACATGGGGGCACTAATATTATACCAGCCCCGTACCACCAATATATACACCAATAACTTGGGGGGGCGTTCACTGCTATCCACCCATGGTCATGTACCATTTATTTGACATTATTTAAATTAAATTGGAATAAATGGAAGAATAAAGTGGAACTAATAAAATAAGAACCAATGATATAACCAGTGAAGCTAAAAAAAATGAATGAAGCTTCTCCACACCTGCTAATTGCCACATTAACTATACTTCCCTTTATTGCATTCAGTAAACACCATTTTTTAAAATTGATTCATTAACTTTTTATTTAGTAAACACTCACTGCACCAACCCAACCGGACTGCATCGGGTCATCTGTCTGCTACACCTGTAGACTACGAGAGTCCCCTTTTGGTCTTAATGTGGAGCTCCGGAGCCACACTCAAGTCTCCAGACACGCATTTGCAAATTGCCACACGCATTTGCGAGTCGTCCACGGCGAGACTGTAGCAACACCCAAAGGCAGGGGACGCTGAATGTTGGCATTTTGTGCTCTCAGCCTGTCAGGCGAATATGTGGGAATTTATAAAAAAGCAGCTCGCATACTTGCTTACATTTGTCAAAAGTTTTTTTTATTTTTGCGGTGCAAAAGCTTACAGCACCTGGTATTCCCAGGCGGTCTCCCATCCAAGTACTAACCAG
The DNA here is from genome assembly GCF_059441095.1 of Idiotropiscis lumnitzeri. Classification (NCBI taxonomy): domain Eukaryota; kingdom Metazoa; phylum Chordata; class Actinopteri; order Syngnathiformes; family Syngnathidae; genus Idiotropiscis; species Idiotropiscis lumnitzeri. The sequence goes on along the minus strand of NC_142399.1, from coordinate 20,442,480 downwards.
GCCCGACCCTGCTTAGCTTCCGAGATCGGACGAGATCGGGCGTTCTCAGGGTAGTATGGCCGTAAGCGAGAATTCCTTTCAAAATTTTGCATTTTATACATGTTGTCTTTATTGTGGCAAATACTTCAATCCAAAAACACGTAACAAGAATCTGAAACTATAACCACAGTCACAAATGTGTCACAACAATCTACAATGCATGATTGAAGTCACAGATATATGACAAATATCAGCAAATGTGTACAATGATTTGTTGGCACATACACATGGTTAAATGCGGACAAAAATCCGTAGATGGGCGACCTGTAAAAACGGGACCTTTTCTTACAGGTGACGTTTGCTACAGTCCTGCCGCGGACGACTCGCAAATGCGTGTGCTGATTTGCAAATGCGTGTCAGGAGACTTGTGTGTGGCTCCGTAGCTACACATTCGGACCACATGGGGGCACTAATATTATACCAGCCCCGTACCACCAATATATACACCAATAACTTGGGGGGGCGTTCACTGCTATCCACCCATGGTCATGTACCATTTATTTGACATTATTTAAATTACATTGGAATAAATGGAAGAATAAAGTGGAACTAATAAAATAAGAACCAATGATATAACCAGTGAAGCTAAAAAAAATCAATGAAGCTTCTCCACACCTGCTAATTGCCACATTAACTATACTTCCCTTTATTGCATTCAGTAAACGCCATTTTTTAAAATTGATTCATTAACTTTTTATTTAGTAAACACTCACTGCACCAACCCAACCGGACTGCATCGGGTCATCTGTCTGCTACACCTGTAGACTACGAGAGTCCCCTTTTGGTCTTAATGTGTGGCTCCGGAGCCACAGTCAAGTCTCCAGACACGCATTTGCAAATTGCCACACGCATTTGCGAGTCGTCCACGGCGAGACTGTAGCAACACCCAAAGGCAGGGGACGCTGAATGTGCTCTCAGCCTGTCAGGCGAATATGTGGGAATTTATAAAAAAGCAGCTCGCATACTTGCTTACATTTGTCAAAAGTTTTTTTTATTTTTGCGGTGCAAAAGCTTACAGCACCTGGTATTCCCAGGCGGTCTCCCATCCAAGTACTAACCAGGCCCGACCCTGCTTAGCTTCCGAGATCGGACGAGATCGGGCGTTCTCAGGGTAGTATGGCCGTAAGCGAGAATTCCTTTCAAAATTTTGCATTTTATACATGTTGTCTTTATTGTGGCAAATACTTCAATCCAAAAACACGTAACAAGAATCTGAAACTATAACCACAGTCACAAATGTGTCACAACAATCTACAATGCATGATTGAAGTCACAGATATATGACAAATATCAGCAAATGTGTACAATGATTTGTTGGCACATACACATGGTTAAATGCGGACAAAAATCCGTAGATGGGCGACCTGTAAAAACGGGACCTTTTCTTACAGGTGACGTTTGCTACAGTCCTGCCGCGGACGACTCGCAAATGCGTGTGCTGATTTGCAAATGCGTGTCAGGAGACTTGTGTGTGGCTCCGTAGCTACACATTCGGACCACATGGGGGCACTAATATTATACCAGCCCCGTACCACCAATATATACACCAATAACTTGGGGGGGCGTTCACTGCTATCCACCCATGGTCATGTACCATTTATTTGACATTATTTAAATTAAATTGGAATAAATGGAAGAATAAAGTGGAACTAATAAAATAAGAACCAATGATATAACCAGTGAAGCTAAAAAAAATGAATGAAGCTTCTCCACACCTGCTAATTGCCACATTAACTATACTTCCCTTTATTGCATTCAGTAAACGCCATTTTTTAAAATTGATTCATTAACTTTTTATTTAGTAAACACTCACTGCACCAACCCAACCGGACTGCATCGGGTCATATGTCTGCTACACCTGTAGACTCCGAGGGTACCCTTTTGGTCTTAATGTGTGGCTCCGGAGCCACAGTCAAGTCTCCAGACACGCATTTGCAAATTGCCACACGCATTTGCGAGTCGTCCACGGCGAGACTGTAGCAACACCCAAAGGCAGGGGACGCTGAATGTTGGCAATTTGTGCTCTCAGCCTGTCAGGCGAATATGTGGAAATTTATAAAAAAGCAGCTCGCATACTTGCTTAGATTTGTCCAAGTTTTTTTATTTATTTATTTTTTGCGGTGCAAAAGCTTACAGCACCTGGTATTCCCAGGCGGTCTCCCATCCAAGTACTAACCAGGCCCGACCCTGCTTAGCTTCCGAGATCGGACGAGATCGGGCGTTCTCAGGGTAGTATGGCCGTAAGCGAGAATTCCTTTCAAAATTTTGCATTTTATACATGTTGTCTTTATTGTGGCAAATACTTCAATCCAAAAACACGTAACAAGAATCTGAAACTATAACCACAGTCACAAATGTGTCACAACAATCTACAATGCATGATTGAAGTCACAGATATATGACAAATATCAGCAAATGTGTACAATGATTTGTTGGCACATACATATGGTTAAATGCGGACAAAAATCCGTAGATGGGCGACCTGTAAAAACGGGACCTTTTCTTACAGGTGACGTTTGCTACAGTCCTGCCGCGGACGACTCGCAAATGGGTGTGCTGATTTGCAAATGCGTGTCAGGAGACTTGTGTGTGGCTCCGTAGCTACACATTCGGACCACATGGGGGCACTAATATTATACCAGCCCCGTACCACCAATATATACACCAATAACTTGGGGGGGCGTTCACTGCTATCCACCCATGGTCATGTACCATTTATTTGACATTATTTAAATTACATTGGAATAAATGGAAGAATAAAGTGGAACTAATAAAATAAGAACCAATGATATAACCAGTGAAGCTAAAAAAAATCAATGAAGCTTCTCCACACCTGCTAATTGCCACATTAACTATACTTCCCTTTATTGCATTCAGTAAACGCCATTTTTTAAAATTGATTCATTAACTTTTTATTTAGTAAACACTCACTGCACCAACCCAACCGGACTGCATCGGGTCATCTGTCTGCTACACCTGTAGACTACGAGAGTCCCCTTTTGGTCTTAATGTGTGGCTCCGGAGCCACAGTCAAGTCTCCAGACACGCATTTGCAAATTGCCACACGCATTTGCGAGTCGTCCACGGCGAGACTGTAGCAACACCCAAAGGCAGGGGACGCTGAATGTTGGCATTTTGTGCTCTCAGCCTGTCAGGCGAATATGTGGAAATTTATAAAAAAGCAGCTCGCATACTTGCTTACATTTGTCAAAAGTTTTTTTTATTTTTGCGGTGCAAAAGCTTACAGCACCTGGTATTCCCAGGCGGTCTCCCATCCAAGTACTAACCAGGCCCGACCCTGCTTAGCTTCCGAGATCGGACGAGATCGGGCGTTCTCAGGGTAGTATGGCCGTAAGCGAGAATTCCTTTCAAAATTTTGCATTTTATACATGTTGTCTTTATTGTGGCAAATACTTCAATCCAAAAATACGTAACAAGAATCTGAAACTATAACCACAGTCACAAATGTGTCACAACAATCTACAATGCATGATTGAAGTCACAGATATATGACAAATATCAGCAAATGTGTACAATGATTTGTTGGCACATACACATGGTTAAATGCGGACAAAAATCCGTAGATGGGCGACCTGTAAAAACGGGACCTTTTCTTACAGGTGACGTTTGCTACAGTCCTGCCGCGGACGACTCGCAAATGCGTGTGCTGATTTGCAAATGCGTGTCAGGAGACTTGTGTGTGGCTCCGTAGCTACACATTCGGACCACATGGGGGCACTAATATTATACCAGCCCCGTACCACCAATATATACACCAATAACTTGGGGGGGCGTTCACTGCTATCCACCCATGGTCATGTACCATTTATTTGACATTATTTAAATTAAATTGGAATAAATGGAAGAATAAAGTGGAACTAATAAAATAAGAACCAATGATATAACCAGTGAAGCTAAAAAAAATGAATGAAGCTTCTCCACACCTGCTAATTGCCACATTAACTATACTTCCCTTTATTGCATTCAGTAAACGCCATTTTTTAAAATTGATTCATTAACTTTTTATTTAGTAAACACTCACTGCACCAACCCAACCGGACTGCATCGGGTCATATGTCTGCTACACCTGTAGACTCCGAGGGTACCCTTTTGGTCTTAATGTGTGGCTCCGGAGCCACAGTCAAGTCTCCAGACACGCATTTGCAAATTGCCACACGCATTTGCGAGTCGTCCACGGCGAGACTGTAGCAACACCCAAAGGCAGGGGACGCTGAATGTTGGCAATTTGTGCTCTCAGCCTGTCAGGCGAATATGTGGAAATTTATAAAAAAGCAGCTCGCATACTTGCTTAGATTTGTCAAAGTTTTTTTTATTTATTTATTTTTTGCGGTGCAAAAGCTTACAGCACCTGGTATTCCCAGGCGGTCTCCCATCCAAGTACTAACCAGGCCCGACCCTGCTTAGCTTCCGAGATCGGACGAGATCGGGCGTTCTCAGGGTAGTATGGCCGTAAGCGAGAATTCCTTTCAAAATTTTGCATTTTATACATGTTGTCTTTATTGTGGCAAATACTTCAATCCAAAAACACGTAACAAGAATCTGAAACTATAACCACAGTCACAAATGTGTCACAACAATCTACAATGCATGATGATTGAAGTCACAGATATATGACAAATATCAGCAAATGTGTACAATGATTTGTTGGCACATACACATGGTTAAATGCGGACAAAAATCCGTAGATGGGCGACCTGTAAAAACGGGACCTTTTCTTACAGGTGACGTTTGCTACAGTCCTGCCGCGGACGACTCGCAAATGCGTGTGCTGATTTGCAAATGCGTGTCAGGAGACTTGTGTGTGGCTCCGTAGCTACACATTCGGACCACATGGGGGCACTAATATTATACCAGCCCCGTACCACCAATATATACACCAATAACTTGGGGGGGCGTTCACTGCTATCCACCCATGGTCATGTACCATTTATTTGACATTATTTAAATTAAATTGGAATAAATGGAAGAATAAAGTGGAACTAATAAAATAAGAACCAATGATATAACCAGTGAAGCTAAAAAAAATGAATGAAGCTTCTCCACACCTGCTAATTGCCACATTAACTATACTTCCCTTTATTGCATTCAGTAAACACCATTGTTTAAAATTGATTCATTAACTTTTTATTTAGTAAACACTCACTGCACCAACCCAACCGGACTGCATCGGGTCATCTGTCTGCTACACCTGTAGACTACGAGAGTCCCCTTTTGGTCTTAATGTGGAGCTCCGGAGCCACACTCAAGTCTCCAGACACGCATTTGCAAATTGCCACACGCATTTGCGAGTCGTCCACGGCGAGACTGTAGCAACACCCAAAGGCAGGGGACGCTGAATGTGCTCTCAGCCTGTCAGGCGAATATGTGGGAATTTATAAAAAAGCAGCTCGCATACTTGCTTACATTTGTCAAAAGTTTTTTTTATTTTTGCGGTGCAAAAGCTTACAGCACCTGGTATTCCCAGGCGGTCTCCCATCCAAGTACTAACCAGGCCCGACCCTGCTTAGCTTCCGAGATCGGACGAGATCGGGCGTTCTCAGGGTAGTATGGCCGTAAGCGAGAATTCCTTTCAAAATTTTGCATTTTATACATGTTGTCTTTATTGTGGCAAATACTTCAATCCAAAAACACGTAACAAGAATCTGAAACTATAACCACAGTCACAAATGTGTCACAACAATCTACAATGCATGATTGAAGTCACAGATATATGACAAATATCAGCAAATGTGTACAATGATTTGTTGGCACATACACATGGTTAAATGCGGACAAAAATCCGTAGATGGGCGACCTGTAAAAACGGGACCTTTTCTTACAGGTGACGTTTGCTACAGTCCTGCCGCGGACGACTCGCAAATGCGTGTGCTGATTTGCAAATGCGTGTCAGGAGACTTGTGTGTGGCTCCGTAGCTACACATTCGGACCACATGGGGGCACTAATATTATACCAGCCCCGTACCACCAATATATACACCAATAACTTGGGGGGGCGTTCACTGCTATCCACCCATGGTCATGTACCATTTATTTGACATTATTTAAATTACATTGGAATAAATGGAAGAATAAAGTGGAACTAATAAAATAAGAACCAATGATATAACCAGTGAAGCTAAAAAAAATCAATGAAGCTTCTCCACACCTGCTAATTGCCACATTAACTATACTTCCCTTTATTGCATTCAGTAAACGCCATTTTTTAAAATTGATTCATTAACTTTTTATTTAGTAAACACTCACTGCACCAACCCAACCGGACTGCATCGGGTCATCTGTCTGCTACACCTGTAGACTACGAGAGTCCCCTTTTGGTCTTAATGTGTGGCTCCGGAGCCACAGTCAAGTCTCCAGACACGCATTTGCAAATTGCCACACGCATTTGCGAGTCGTCCACGGCGAGACTGTAGCAACACCCAAAGGCAGGGGACGCTGAATGTTGGCATTTTGTGCTCTCAGCCTGTCAGGCGAATATGTGGAAATTTATAAAAAAGCAGCTCGCATACTTGCTTACATTTGTCAAAAGTTTTTTTTATTTTTGCGGTGCAAAAGC
>NC_142399.1:20420867-20428367 GCF_059441095.1 Idiotropiscis lumnitzeri | reverse complement strand
GACTGCATCGGGTCATATGTCTGCTACACCTGTAGACTCCGAGGGTACCCTTTTGGTCTTAATGTGTGGCTCCGGAGCCACAGTCAAGTCTCCAGACACGCATTTGCAAATTGCCACACGCATTTGCGAGTCGTCCACGGCGAGACTGTAGCAACACCCAAAGGCAGGGGACGCTGAATGTTGGCAATTTGTGCTCTCAGCCTGTCAGGCGAATATGTGGAAATTTATAAAAAAGCAGCTCGCATACTTGCTTACATTTGTCAAAAGTTTTTTTTATTTTTGCGGTGCAAAAGCTTACAGCACCTGGTATTCCCAGGCGGTCTCCCATCCAAGTACTAACCAGGCCCGACCCTGCTTAGCTTCCGAGATCGGACGAGATCGGGCGTTCTCAGGGTAGTATGGCCGTAAGCGAGAATTCCTTTCAAAATTTAGCATTTTATACATGTTGTCTTTATTGTGGCAAATACTACAATCCAAAAATACGTAACAAGAATCTGAAACTATAACCACAGTCACAAATGTGTCACAACAATCTACAATGCATGATTGAAGTCACAGATATATGACAAATATCAGCAAATGTGTACAATGATTTGTTGGCACATACACATGGTTAAATGCGGACAAAAATCCGTAGATGGGCGACCTGTAAAAACGGGACCTTTTCTTACAGGTGACGTTTGCTACAGTCCTGCCGCGGACGACTCGCAAATGCGTGTGCTGATTTGCAAATGCGTGTCAGGAGACTTGTGTGTGGCTCCGTAGCTACACATTCGGACCACATGGGGGCACTAATATTATACCAGCCCCGTACCACCAATATATACACCAATAACTTGGGGGGGCGTTCACTGCTATCCACCCATGGTCATGTACCATTTATTTGACATTATTTAAATTAAATTGGAATAAATGGAAGAATAAAGTGGAACTAATAAAATAAGAACCAATGATATAACCAGTGAAGCTAAAAAAAATGAATGAAGCTTCTCCACACCTGCTAATTGCCACATTAACTATACTTCCCTTTATTGCATTCAGTAAACACCATTTTTTTAAATTGATTCATTAACTTTTTATTTAGTAAACACTCACTGCACCAACCCAACCGGACTGCATCGGGTCATCTGTCTGCTACACCTGTAGACTACGAGAGTCCCCTTTTGGTCTTAATGTGGAGCTCCGGAGCCACACTCAAGTCTCCAGACACGCATTTGCAAATTGCCACACGCATTTGCGAGTCGTCCACGGCGAGACTGTAGCAACACCCAAAGGCAGGGGACGCTGAATGTTGGCATTTTGTGCTCTCAGCCTGTCAGGCGAATATGTGGAAATTTATAAAAAAAGCAGCTCGCATACTTGCTTACATTTGTCAAAAGTTTTTTTTATTTTTGCGGTGCAAAAGCTTACTGCACCTGGTATTCCCAGGCGGTCTCCCATCCAAGTACTAACCAGGCCCGACCCTGCTTAGCTTCCGAGATCGGACGAGATCGGGCGTTCTCAGGGTAGTATGGCCGTAAGCGAGAATTCCTTTCAAAATTTTGCATTTTATACATGTTGTCTTTATTGTGGCAAATACTTCAATCCAAAAATACGTAACAAGAATCTGAAACTATAACCACAGTCACAAATGTGTCACAACAATCTACAATGCATGATTGAAGTCACAGATATATGACAAATATCAGCAAATGTGTACAATGATTTGTTGGCACATACACATGGTTAAATGCGGACAAAAATCCGTAGATGGGCGACCTGTAAAAACGGGACCTTTTCTTACAGGTGACGTTTGCTACAGTCCTGCCGCGGACGACTCGCAAATGCGTGTGCTGATTTGTAAATGCGTGTCAGGAGACTTGTGTGTGGCTCCGTAGCTACACATTCGGACCACATGGGGGCACCAATATTATACCAGCCCCGTACCACCAATATATACACCAATAACTTGGGGGGGCGTTCACTGCTATCCACCCATGGTCATGTACCATTTATTTGACATTATTTAAATTAAATTGGAATAAATGGAAGAATAAAGTGGAACTAATAAAATAAGAACCAATGATATAACCAGTGAAGCTAAAAAAAATGAATGAAGCTTCTCCACACCTGCTAATTGCCACATTAACTATACTTCCCTTTATTGCATTCAGTAAACGCCATTTTTTAAAATTGATTCATTAACTTTTTATTTAGTAAACACTCACTGCACCAACCCAACCGGACTGCATCGGGTCATATGTCTGCTACACCTGTAGACTCCGAGGGTACCCTTTTGGTCTTAATGTGTGGCTCCGGAGCCACAGTCAAGTCTCCAGACACGCATTTGCAAATTGCCACACGCATTTGCGAGTCGTCCACGGCGAGACTGTAGCAACACCCAAAGGCAGGGGACGCTGAATGTTGGCAATTTGTGCTCTCAGCCTGTCAGGCGAATATGTGGAAATTTATAAAAAAGCAGCTCGCATACTTGCTTACATTTGTCAAAAGTTTTTTTTATTTTTGCGGTGCAATAGCTTACAGCACCTGGTATTCCCAGGCGGTCTCCCATCCAAGTACTAACCAGGCCCGACCCTGCTTAGCTTCCGAGATCGGACGAGATCGGGCGTTCTCAGGGTAGTATGGCCGTAAGCGAGAATTCCTTTAAAAATTTTGCATTTTATACATGTTGTCTTTATTGTGGCAAATACTTCAATCCAAAAATACGTAACAAGAATCTGAAACTATAACCACAGTCACAAATGTGTCACAACAATCTACAATGCATGATTGAAGTCACAGATATATGACAAATATCAGCAAATGTGTACAATGATTTGTTGGCACATACACATGGTTAAATGCGGACAAAAATCCGTAGATGGGCGACCTGTAAAAACGGGACCTTTTCTTACAGGTGACGTTTGCTACAGTCCTGCCGCGGACGACTCGCAAATGCGTGTGCTGATTTGCAAATGCGTGTCAGGAGACTTGTGTGTGGCTCCGTAGCTACACATTCGGACCACATGGGGGCACTAATATTATACCAGCCCCGTACCACCAATATATACACCAATAACTTGGGGGGGCGTTCACTGCTATCCACCCATGGTCATGTACCATTTATTTGACATTATTTAAATTAAATTGGAATAAATGGAAGAATAAAGTGGAACTAATAAAATAAGAACCAATGATATAACCAGTGAAGCTAAAAAAAATGAATGAAGCTTCTCCACACCTGCTCATTGCCACATTAACTATACTTCCCTTTATTGCATTCAGTAAACACCATTTTTTAAAATTGATTCATTAACTTTTTATTTAGTAAACACTCACTGCACCAACCCAACCGGACTGCATCGGGTCATCTGTCTGCTACACCTGTAGACTACGAGAGTCCCCTTTTGGTCTTAATGTGGAGCTCCGGAGCCACACTCAAGTCTCCAGACACGCATTTTCAAATTGCCACACGCATTTGCGAGTCGTCCACGGCGAGACTGTAGCAACACCCAAAGGCAGGGGACGCTGAATGTTGGCATTTTGTGCTCTCAGCCTGTCAGGCGAATATGTGGGAATTTATAAAAAAGCAGCTCGCATACTTGCTTACATTTGTCAAAAGTTTTTTTTATTTTTGCGGTGCAAAAGCTTACAGCACCTGGTATTCCCAGGCGGTCTCCCATCCAAGTACTAACCAGGCCCGACCCTGCTTAGCTTCCGAGATCGGACGAGATCGGGCGTTCTCAGGGTAGTATGGCCGTAAGCGAGAATTCCTTTCAAAATTTTGCATTTTATACATGTTGTCTTTATTGTGGCAAATACTTCAATCCAAAAATACGTAACAAGAATCTGAAACTATAACCACAGTCACAAATGTGTCACAACAATCTACAATGCATGATTGAAGTCACAGATATATGACAAATATCAGCAAATGTGTACAATGATTTGTTGGCACATACACATGGTTAAATGCGGACAAAAATCCGTAGATGGGCGACCTGTAAAAACGGGACCTTTTCTTACAGGTGACGTTTGCTACAGTCCTGCCGCGGACGACTCGCAAATGCGTGTGCTGATTTGCAAATGCGTGTCAGGAGACTTGTGTGTGGCTCCGTAGCTACACATTCGGACCACATGGGGGCACTAATATTATACCAGCCCCGTACCACCAATATATACACCAATAACTTGGGGGGGCGTTCACTGCTATCCACCCATGGTCATGTACCATTTATTTGACATTATTTAAATTAAATTGGAATAAATGGAAGAATAAAGTGGAACTAATAAAATAAGAACCAATGATATCACCAGTGAAGCTAAAAAAAATGAATGAAGCTTCTCCACACCTGCTAATTGCCACATTAACTATACTTCCCTTTATTGCATTCAGTAAACACCATTTTTTAAAATTGATTCATTAACTTTTTATTTAGTAAACACTCACTGCACCAACCCAACCGGACTGCATCGGGTCATCTGTCTGCTACACCTGTAGACTACGAGAGTCCCCTTTTGGTCTTAATGTGGAGCTCCGGAGCCACACTCAAGTCTCCAGACACGCATTTTCAAATTGCCACACGCATTTGCGAGTCGTCCACGGCGAGACTGTAGCAACACCCAAAGGCAGGGGACGCTGAATGTTGGCATTTTGTGCTCTCAGCCTGTCAGGCGAATATGTGGGAATTTATAAAAAAGCAGCTCGCATACTTGCTTACATTTGTCAAAAGTTTTTTTTATTTTTGCGGTGCAAAAGCTTACAGCACCTGGTATTCCCAGGCGGTCTCCCATCCAAGTACTAACCAGGCCCGACCCTGCTTAGCTTCCGAGATCGGACGAGATCGGGCGTTCTCAGGGTAGTATGGCCGTAAGCGAGAATTCCTTTCAAAATTTTGCATTTTATACATGTTGTCTTTATTGTGGCAAATACTTCAATCCAAAAATACGTAACAAGAATCTGAAACTATAACCACAGTCACAAATGTGTCACAACAATCTACAATGCATGATTGAAGTCACAGATATATGACAAATATCAGCAAATGTGTACAATGATTTGTTGGCACATACACATGGTTAAATGCGGACAAAAATCCGTAGATGGGCGACCTGTAAAAACGGGACCTTTTCTTACAGGTGACGTTTGCTACAGTCCTGCCGCGGACGACTCGCAAATGCGTGTGCTGATTTGCAAATGCGTGTCAGGAGACTTGTGTGTGGCTCCGTAGCTACACATTCGGACCACATGGGGGCACTAATATTATACCAGCCCCGTACCACCAATATATACACCAATAACTTGGGGGGGCGTTCACTGCTATCCACCCATGGTCATGTACCATTTATTTGACATTATTTAAATTAAATTGGAATAAATGGAAGAATAAAGTGGAACTAATAAAATAAGAACCAATGATATCACCAGTGAAGCTAAAAAAAATGAATGAAGCTTCTCCACACCTGCTAATTGCCACATTAACTATACTTCCCTTTATTGCATTCAGTAAACACCATTTTTTAAAATTGATTCATTAACTTTTTATTTAGTAAACACTCACTGCACCAACCCAACCGGACTGCATCGGGTCATCTGTCTGCTACACCTGTAGACTACGAGAGTCCCCTTTTGGTCTTAATGTGGAGCTCCGGAGCCACACTCAAGTCTCCAGACACGCATTTGCAAATTGCCACACGCATTTGCGAGTCGTCCACGGCGAGACTGTAGCAACACCCAAAGGCAGGGGACGCTGAATGTTGGCATTTTGTGCTCTCAGCCTGTCAGGCGAATATGTGGAAATTTATAAAAAAGCAGCTCGCATACTTGCTTACATTTGTCAAAAGTTTTTTTTATTTTTGCGGTGCAAAAGCTTACAGCACCTGGTATACCCAGGCGGTCTCCCATCCAAGTACTAACCAGGCCCGACCCTGCTTAGCTTCCGAGATCGGACGAGATCGGGCGTTCTCAGGGTAGTATGGCCGTAAGCGAGAATTCCTTTCAAAATTTTGCATTTTATACATGTTGTCTTTATTGTGGCAAATACTTCAATCCAAAAATACGTAACAAGAATCTGAAACTATAACCACAGTCACAAATGTGTCACAACAATCTACAATGCATGATTGAAGTCACAGATATATGACAAATATCAGCAAATGTGTACAATGATTTGTTGGCACATACACATGGTTAAATGCGGACAAAAATCCGTAGATGGGCGACCTGTAAAAACGGGACCTTTTCTTACAGGTGACGTTTGCTACAGTCCTGCCGCGGACGACTCGCAAATGCGTGTGCTGATTTGCAAATGCGTGTCAGGAGACTTGTGTGTGGCTCCGTAGCTACACATTCGGACCACATGGGGGCACTAATATTATACCAGCCCCGTACCACCAATATATACACCAATAACTTGGGGGGGCGTTCACTGCTATCCACCCATGGTCATGTACCATTTATTTGACATTATTTAAATTAAATTGGAATAAATGGAAGAATAAAGTGGAACTAATAAAATAAGAACCAATGATATAACCAGTGAAGCTAAAAAAAATGAATGAAGCTTCTCCACACCTGCTAATTGCCACATTAACTATACTTCCCTTTATTGCATTCAGTAAACACCATTTTTTTAAATTGATTCATTAACTTTTTATTTAGTAAACACTCACTGCACCAACCCAACCGGACTGCATCGGGTCATCTGTCTGCTACACCTGTAGACTACGAGAGTCCCCTTTTGGTCTTAATGTGGAGCTCCGGAGCCACACTCAAGTCTCCAGACACGCATTTGCAAATTGCCACACGCATTTGCGAGTCGTCCACGGCGAGACTGTAGCAACACCCAAAGGCAGGGGACGCTGAATGTTGGCATTTTGTGCTCTCAGCCTGTCAGGCGAATATGTGGAAATTTATAAAAAAGCAGCTCGCATACTTGCTTACATTTGTCAAAAGTTTTTTTTATTTTTGCGGTGCAAAAGCTTACAGCACCTGGTATTCCCAGGCGGTCTCCCATCCAAGTACTAACCAGGCCCGACCCTGCTTAGCTTCCGAGATCGGACGAGATCGGGCGTTCTCAGGGTAGTATGGCCGTAAGCGAGAATTCCTTTCAAAATTTTGCATTTTATACATGTTGTCTTTATTGTGGCAAATACTTCAATCCAAGAATACGTAACAAGAATCTGAAACTATAACCACAGTCACAAATGTGTCACAACAATCTACAATGCATGATTGAAGTCACAGATATATGACAAATATCAGCAAATGTGTACAATGATTTGTTGGCACATACACATGGTTAAATGCGGACAAAAATCCGTAGATGGGCGACCTGTAAAAACGGGACCTTTTCTTACAGGTGACGTTTGCTACAGTCCTGCCGCGGACGACTCGCAAATGCGTGTGCTGATTTGCAAATGCGTGTCAGGAGACTTGTGTGTGGCTCCGTAGCTACACATTCGGACCACATGGGGGCACTAATATTATACCAGCCCCGTACCACCAATATATACACCAAT